>NW_020173397.1:4271432-4298916 GCF_003031525.2 Neophocaena asiaeorientalis asiaeorientalis | reverse complement strand
TATTTTTTTTTTTTTTTTTTTTGCAGTACGCGGGCCTCTCACTGTTGTGGCCTCTCCCATTGCAGAGCACAGGCTCCGGACATGCAGGCTCAGAGGCCATGGCTCACGGGCCCAGCCTCTCCGTGGCATGTGGGATCCTCCCGGACCGGGGCATGAACCCGTGTCCCCTGCATTGGCAGGCGGACTCTCAACCACTGGGCCACCAGGGAAGCCCTGTTGTATCTTTTATGTAGCCATACTTATTACATCTTTATCTTATACTTGTACACAGCTCTCTACAGCAACTGCCTGTGTTTTTTTTTTCAAAATTATTAGCGTTAGGACAAATTTGCCCTTGTATACTTTTGATGCTCCTTCTATTTCACTGCCATCAACCACTTGGTGGAGGTTTTTATTTTCCTGCTATTTTTCTTCCTGTGGAATACAGATGAGGTTAAGAGGATTATTCAGCAGCTGTGTCCAACCACCTACTCTCCAAATCCTTGGTTTTCAAGCTCTTAAGAACACTGCTGGGGATACCTTAGGTTCTGTTCTTACCAATGCGGTTAATCCTGCACGTCTCTAAAATTTGGCATCCACCTACCTTGAAGGCAGCTGTAATTACGGCTCTCCTTTAAAAAGCTTCATTCTTCCAGCAAGGATCCAGTTAGCTTTCATTTTATCTCTAATCTCTTATTTCAAAGGTGGATTAAAAGGTAAAATAACCACAACCACGTCTGTAGGGCACATTCAGTCATTGACCTTTGAGACAAGTGCCTGTCTCACTTCAGAATAGATCTCAGTGGGGACAGTAGATTGCTCTGACTGTTCCATGCCCTGTCCTCAACAGACTCACCAGAGATACGTTAACATCCTCCTGTTGTATGATATTTCATCCTTTTCAGATAAAGTTGGCTGTTGTTTCCTTTCATTTTCCCTGCACTGATTCCCCAAGTTTAAGCTTCTCATATTACTCTGGCTTGTTTCTGGTTGTTTGCTTCAATGTACTCAGTTCAGAATATTGGTCCATCAGCACTCTGAGATCTTATTCCACTTTGTACTTGAATATCTCCACTGGGGTAGCATTATCCAAGTCGTGTGCTTGCAAAATCAGAGCTATGCTAATAGTTTGCATATAGTCCATCGGTCTCCTGAAGCCTGGATTTTTAATAAATTTTCTGTACACTCTTCAGGCAGATATATCTTTATTTTTTCCTTAAAATATATGTGCTTAAGACAGAACTGACAGCAAATCATTAGCTTTTGGGTAATATCTGTTAGGATATCTTCGACTTCTATGTTCAAATCCTGGGAGTGGTTTGGACATGACTTTTAAAGAGGATACTCTAAAGGGAATTACACTATGTTTTGGGTGGTCTGTGAAGTTTACATTCTTTCATTACACATGTAGTTAGAAGGGTGATTCTGCACTGAATATACTAAATTCAAGACTTTGTTTTGAAATTTTCACAAGCTACCATATGTCTTATTTTAAACATGACTAGCTAAAAATGTTCCCCAATTCTTTTTTTCCATATGATGAAATAATAAGGCACGCTACTTCAGAAGGCCTCTTGAAAAAGTGTCTTATGACAATCGACAAACACTTTATATTCATATTACCTCTTGAGACCCTTATAATAGCAATTGTAATTTCATTCAATCCATAGGTTTAAAAAGTCATGATGGTTCTTCACACACTTATAAAATATCACGAACCAAGTGGGCTTAAGATGTAATCTTTTCAAAAAAAATTCTATTAGGAATAATTGAATAATTAAATGTTAGAATATTGGGAATGAAGTAGGGTCTTTCCAAAAAACTTGCCAGTTCTAAAGTTGCTTATTGTAGAGAAGAGGATCCATTTACTTGAGGCATTGATTCCCAACTTCTAACTTTATAGATTGGGAAACTTAAGCCCAACAATATTTAATGATTTCTCTAACATCACACGATTGGTTAATAACAAAGTGGAAAAAAGACAGGAGACTGGTCTTTTCAGTCTAGTTCTTCTTCCCAGTAATTCATAGAGAGAGATGTCATAGAGTTGTGAGATCATTGTGGATAATACAGTTAGAGCACCATTTCTAACAGATTAGAAAGTTGATGCTACAGACTTCCAGTTTTGAAAACATCATGGACTTGGCTACTGTAGACCAATGCCCACCTACAAACACAAAGAAATAATGAATAAAATCATGTGCATGGATTATGTGTAAAAGGGACCCATCTACTAATCTTGAAGCATCTGCCAGGGAGGAAGGAACCAGGTGCAATACTCTTTGGGGACACAGTCACTGCTGGGAGCCATTTATGTGATCTCGAATTACCTTGTTAATACCAGTGCTGGTGGGTGCCATTTTGGAATGGCATTTTGGAAAAGATAAACAAAATTGACAAACCTTTATCTAGACTAACTAATAGTAATGAGAAAATTAGAGATGAAAGGAGAAGTTAAAAGTGTTACTACAGAAATACAAAGACTCACAAGAGACTACTATGAATAATTATACCCCAACAAATTGGACAGCCTAGAAGAACTGAATTAATTCCTTGAAATGTACAATCTTCCAAGACTGAATCATGAAGAAATAGAAAATCTGAATAGACTGATGACTAGTAAGGAGATTGAAACAGTAATAAAAGTCTCCCAAAAACAAAAGCCCAGGGCCAGATGGCTTTATTGGAAAATTCTACAAAACATTCAAGGAAGATTTAATACCTATACTTCTCAAACTCTTCCAAAAAATTAAAGAGGGTGAAAGCCTTCCAAACACATTTTATGGAGCCAACATTATGCCAATACCAAAACCAGACAAGGACACCATAAAAGAAGAGAAAATTACAGGCCAGTATTCTTGATGAACATAGATGCAGAAATCCTCACAGAAGTATTAGCAAACAAATCCAACAACACATTAAAAGAATAATATAGCATGATCAAGTGGGATTTATTCCAGGGATGCAAGGATGGTTCACCATTCACGAATCAATAAATGTGATGCATCACCTTAACAAAACAAAGGGTAAGAATCATATGATCATCTCAGTAAATGCAGGAAAAACATCTGTCACAATTCAGCATCCATTTATGATAAAAACTCAAGAAAGTGGGTATAGAGGGAGTACCTCAACATAATAAAGCCTGTATATGAAAAACCTACAGCCAACATCATTCTCAGTGGTGAAAAACTGAAAGCTCTTCCTTTGTGATAAGGAACAAGACAAGGATATTCTCACTACATTTATTCAACATAGTATTGTACGTCTCAGCCACAGCAGTCAGGGGAGGTTGTAGATCCTGTCCTTGGGTTGAGAGGTCTTTTTTGTGATGTCTAGCTGTTAAAATCTGAAGAGTTAATTTTAACAAGAGATCTTTTAGTACCCTCAATGATTTTCATATTTGTACTAAAAATTCCAATACTGTCAACACAATCAGATTTATGCAGACTAGATGACATGGTGACTGTTTATTATTACAACTTGATGTCTAGACCAGTACGTTTCAAACTTAAATGTGCCTACAGATCACTTTGGAATCTTGTTAAAAATGCAGATGCTTTTCCAGTAAGCCTGGGTAGGGCCTGAAACTTTAATTTCTACCAAATTCCCAGGTGATCTAGATACTGCTGGTCTAGGGATCATGCTTCAAGTAACAAAAACATTAGGATATATATATATATATATATATATATATTTTACATCCACAATTGGTGGATTTTTCAGAATGTAAGGGAATATCCTAAGTTCTTATTTGAGACCTGAACAAAACAAACCTCAGTGTAGTGAGACAACTTGCATAAGGATGCTCTGGTTTGTAGCAGTGCTGGAATTAAAAACTAATTTCTGTTGATTCTAATAACTTCAGGGACTCTCATATTTATTATGTTGAGTCCGTGCTCTTTTGTTCACTTAGTAAAAGTGCTGTATTCATAGCCCTAATTCATTGTCACTGTCTGGTTTTCAGCTCAAGCAGGTACTGGAAATATAAACATGCACACAGAAAGACAGATTTATCTGTTTATCAGCCAAGCTTTTTCAAAGCAAAGCCCAGGATACAGAGAGATTGTCGATCGATACTAAAATTTTGACACCTGGGAGTATATTTTCAGCAACAAGATGAGTAACTTGGGCTGAAGGGGACCGATGAGAATAAAGCTCAGATTTATTAAGGACCTTTCCAGTGAGTGGGTTGTATCCTTTCTCAAAGCAAAAATAAATCGTCTATAATTCCAATTATATGATCCTGCAACATGTAGTTTAGCTTTGATTAACTGCTATAAATAGCCATCATCTTCTTAATCCTGTATATATTTGGTATCATGCTTTAACATCTGTAAATTAAAAATACTGTGGTAGTCAATATATTTCTGAAAGAATACTCTCAGAATGTACCATATTTCAGTTAGAGGTTTTGAAAATAACTCCAGCGACTGTCTTTTGTGCAATAAAATACATGATTTCTGCACTTTGCATTTGATTATTAAACCTACTGTGTAGCAGAATCAGTGGTCTGGGAACATCTATTTATCCCCCATGCAACATTCTTATTTAGTGTGGATGAGAGAAAGTCTGCTGGGGCAAATCTTTTCATTGGGTTTCTACCAGTTTTATCTTTGGATAAAAAGATACACAAAAAGGATACAGTATTTCTTTCTATTCAAGATGGATATCACAGTCCCCTTAGCAGTTTGAGTAATAACATGTTTTGGTCATTGTGTGACTTCGGGTAAGCTTAGCATTTTGAGCCTCAGTTTTTGCATTTATGACATGAAGTTAGTAATATCTATCTTACAAGGTAATGTGGGTAAAATGACAGCATATTTAAAAGCATTTAACCAGCACTTGGCATGCTAAGCTCTCAGGAAATACTCTTTTCTTCTTATTCCCTGAAGCATTTAATATCTCCAGGAGCAAGCTGTAGCAAAATGATAATTCTCTTTATTTATTTACCTCAGGCACCTAGAATACTCTTGGATACGTGAAATAAGTTTTAATTGTAACTGGACAATTAATAGTGTAAACTTACTGTGGGAAAAGTAAAGGAAGCATGCTTTCCAGAACCGGTTAAAAATGAGTTTTGATAATCTGTTATTTCATATGCCCCAAATTGCTTCATCTATTAGCATGTATAAATGAGAGTTAATGATAAATAATCGCAACCCCAATCTGCACTAATGTACGTAGACATCATCATGTATCTATAATGGTATTATTAGTATCAATTTCTTGGGTATACATTGGAGGGGTATTGGAGGGGGATTTTTGAATTTTGTAAAAATCATATTTTTGTCCCTATATAGGTACTTAATCGAGGAGAGTAAGTCCCTTTTAAAACCAGAATATATGGTGAATGAACAAATATGGCTGGTCCAGACATAGGGCGTGTGTCCAAAAGCATGCGTTTTTCTCTCTTGTAATTCCATGAGCTTCTAAGAAGAGGTACTTTCCCCTTCCTTCTAGTTGCTGGTAGGTACTACTGGTGGGTTTATGATTATGTCATATTTGTATCAAGTCATCTGATTATTCTGGGCCTTTTCACCCCATCCAAGTAAAATCATCATCTTCTTTGACAAAATTGTGATAAATATTTATTTGCGGGTTTTAAACAACCAATGGCAGCCCTGTGAGATAATCAAACAATGCCTTTATATGATTTGATGCCACACAGATACATCAGTCAGGTCTGCACCATTTAATTAGCTGGACGTGAGTTTACAGATAGAGTTGACTCAGTTGTAGCTGGTCTCATTGTCTGGTTGGAGTGGAGTGAATACAATTATGTAATTATTATGATGTATAATGTACAGTGAAATGCATTATAATGTGTGATACCCGCATGTTCACTTTGCAGCTCCTCTCTGGGATTGCAGGAATGTCTGTTACTAAGAGCTTAGGTGCTACGTTTCCAGAAAAAAGTTACACAAACATCAAGGGAGTTCAATCATTATGATCTATAACAAATCATCATCCTCCAGTCAAGTCTGAGGCATACCCAAACTAGCATGTGCTTAACATAAACCATGTATATTTCATTGCTCATTTACTCATTCATTCACTTGTTCCACAGATATTTTGGAGTTCCTCCGAAATTCTCAGTTCTGTGCAATATAGTTATAAACACATGCGTTGCCTGAAGCGATTTAACAGAGCAGAGTGAAAACTAGGTGAACAGATATTCACTCTACCTTCTGGCTAGGCCTGTCCTCTTTGGAGCACAGAGTATATGGAAAAGTTCACAGGGGAGTTGACATTGGAACAGGATGGTGAACAGTAAGTAGGAGAGAAGACACAGTCCTTCGAACAGAAAGTCCTTTAGAGCAAGAACTAATGATTACTTTGTATTGCATTTTTTTTTTTTTTGCGGTACGCGGGCCTCTCACTGTTGTGGCCTCTCTCGTTGCGGAGCACAGGCTCCGGACGCGCAAGCTCAGCGGCCGTGGCTCACGGGCCTAGCCGCTCCGCAGCATGTGGGATCTTCCCGGACCGGGGCACGAACCCGTGTCCCCTGCATCGGCAGGCGGACTCTCAACCACTGCGCCACCAGGGAAGCCCTGTATTGCAATTCTTAGCAGTAAAAACTGTTTTACTCTTCAGGTCAATAATGTTTCTAGAATCTTTAGAATTTTCTTCCCCCCCCCAAAAAAAACAAAACAATTCTATTTCATCTTTCATTGATCTGAAAAGACTGAAAAACTATAATTTTCCCAGTGTTTCAGTCTTCTGTGTTTGCCCAATCAAGTGTGAACACAGTCTTGCATAATGCTGAAAGTTTACTTTAACCCTTTTCTGAATGCTCGGCACTTGCCTCTCCTGAAAGCCTGGTGTGGTGTTCGCGTTTTCTTCTGGCATAATAATAATCAAAGTGCTGATGGTTGTGAATGCTCCCCAGGGCTCTGTGGTGGGGTACTGTGCAAGGTATTACTGCTTTTATTAAGCAGTTTATAATGTTGATTAAGAATTGACATGGCCACGGTAAATTAGCGTGAGACAATACATAATGAAATGCTAACTCCTTGGAAAAGGAGAGATTCTTTTCTAAGTCTAATAGCATTTTTTTATGTGTCTCAGTTATTCTTGTATGCCTGTATTAACACCACCCACATAGGTTTGCAACTCATCAGAGCAAAGACTGTGTTTTAATACAGATACTCTGCATCAGTGGTACTCAACCAGGGGATAATTTTGTTCTCAAGGAAATAATCGTCAATATCTAGAGATACTTTTAGTTCTTACAGCTGGGGAGTGGGTGCTATTGGTATCTGATAGGTAGAAACCAGGAATGCTGCACTGTACATGATGCATTGTACATTGTACATGATAGCCTCCTTAACAAAAAATTATGTGGCCCGAATATCAGTAGCATTAAGGCAGAGCAACCCTGCTCTACACTATAGCTAAGGTCATTCTGTGACTTAGATGTTAGCGTACAGGTTTATGCCTCAGTATAAAAGGGAAATTAATTAACCAGTGTGTGTATGCAACTATATTGGAATAAGAGCTGAATAATTAGGCTGGAAATTACATGCTCTGCTATAAAACAGAACTAAATCTTTTCTTTTATAGAATAAAAACATTTTCACATAAAATAGCTGAAGAAACAGCTCCTTGATTAACATTGTGTGACCGTAACATTAGTGTCTTTGTTCTGTGAGTGTACACTTGAGCACTGATTGTAACGATAGACACAGGCATTGCTCTCATTAGGTCTGTAATTTCATGGGCCCAAGAGAGATGCTAAACAAATAATTATAGAAATGCCTATTAAATTAAAATTTAGATGAGTGTTTTATGATACACGGGGTTATCTGAGAACTGTAGGAGGACCTGAGTTAGAAAGGTCTGACAAAAGTTCCCATTTAAGTAGAAAAAAGGAGTGAGAGTTGACAAGGCCAAGTAAGAACCCCAGGCAGAGGGAACAGTACAGGCAAAGGGGGAGGTAGGAAAGGGCTCGGTGCACTCGAAGAACAGTCAGGGGTCAAGTAGGACTAAGCGTAGCAGTTAAGGAGAGTGTCTTGAGAATTAGGCAAGACCCAGATCAACCTAGGTACTGTAAGGCCATGTAAAGAATTTTTAACTTTATTCTAAAAATAAGATTCGACTTTTAAGACTTTCAAGCAAGAGAGTGACTATGTTAAGATTCACATTTAACGCCTAATATAGACATTTAGAAAACATTATATTCTAAGTTTCTACAGGAGCCTCTCTTATAATACTCTAATGATGGAAGGGCCGTGGGTGTCCGTATCTGAACCAATCAAGGCCTGGTGGATTCTCTCATCTATAGATGTCCAAATCTCCCCTATTCTATGCTTCTCCCTTAGTGAACCTGTTTTTAAATCAGTTTGTGGTAAATTGATCACATCACTTTACACAGTGATGTGTGCTATCACATCACTTATGTGATACCAAAAGGAAGCCAGCGTCTTTCAAATGCCTCCTGTGTAACAGGGAAGGGAACTAACATTTATTGGTTATTTACCAAGTGTCAGTACTCAGCTAAGCATGCCACAGCTATCCTTCCTCTAAGGCAAGTGCCGTTTTTAGCATAAAAATCAGAAAATCAGGTCTCAGATCTAAAGGGACCCTACTAGTTTGAGATCCCACAGCCAGTAACTGGTAAAGATGTGATGAAAGTTAACCTCTCTGATTCCCCAAACTCTACTTTTCTCTGTATATACTACAGGAGATAGGTGATTTTTATGTCTTGTTTTTGAGCTTATAATAACTATGTGAAGCAGATATGATTTTGCCTCTTTTTTTTTTTTTTTTAAGTTGGGAAAATTCTGTCCAGGGTGTCTTTGTTAACAACTCCTGGGAGACGCAGTTTCGATCTACATGGGTCTGACTCCAAAACCGTATATTCTTTTCACTGCACCTTTATGCTGTCACCAAAAACTACCAAAGTCTAACATCTTCCCTCTTTTTATAGACTTCTGTGCAGATGCAAAAAACTGGTCAGCATTCTCTTCAGAGTAGCTTTCTATATAATTTAAAGTCCTCTTCAAGGTGGTATTGACAGCAAGCTTCATAAAGGGTGGAATATAGTAATTCTGCTGAAGACTGAAACAATAAATAGTAAGGGAACACATAATCTATAGCTTTAATGTAGGTGATTTCCTACAAATTGAAAATAAATAATGCATATTTATTTGAAAATAAATATGCATAATGAATATTTCCAATTATATGATCGCTTCTTAATGATCACTGAATAATGGAACATTTATAACAGACTAGGCAGATTTATGTTCCGGCCGTCTCAGGACCAGAGCTTTGCTTGGATATGGTGCTATCCTATTTCAGTGCTACTCCTTAACCTTGTGTTTTGTGGGCAACATGGAAGAGTTTTACTAAATTAAGTTAGGAAATCAGATAGCCCTGGGTTTGAACTCTAGTGCTGAAACCAGCTGGCAGTATAACTTTAACTTTTTGATTCTCTGAGCCATCTTCTATAAAATGGAAGTATTTCTCTCAGAGGAATTGTCAGAATATTTTTATAGTGCCTAGAACAGGATCAGATAGGAACCCAGTAAACTATCATAGTTTCTACACTTGCTGTTTCCAAGAACCACTAAGTGTTGGCATGTCAGAGGAGGAAGGGGTGTTACTGCAATCTTTGAAAGTGATGACAATGATGACAATAAAATTTCCATTTTCCAAAGTGTCAAATGTTAGCCTGAGTTACATCATTTCTGGCATTCTTCAATACTACAGCCATTCTAGATCTCTTAATTTAGTTGAATCCCCGAAGAACAGTTAAATTGTTATATTTAAATTGTTATATTGCTTAAGAAGCAAATGATGTCAATGGAGAGTGTATTGCATTTTGTTTTGGAAGTTGCAAGGAAAAGGAAAAATTATGCAGAATCTGATTTTATGAATCTTGGTTTCCTGTTAATTGAAAGCATGTATTAATGATTCCAACAAAGTTAAAAAAAATTGTTACTATTTTTAAGAGAGACAACTCTGTGGTGAATCTAGGCCATTGCCATGACAATACCAAGCCCTGCAATTTCTTTCTTCCTTTTTTTCCTCTGTGTGTGTGTGTGTGTGTGTGTGTGTACTTTATTCTGCTTCAAATATACTGTTTTTATAGTCCAGAATATACTCTTAATAATGCTGCAATTTAACTTTGTAGTGGAGACCTTTTTCAAACCATTTATTTATCCTTCGGGGATATGGAAGTTACAATATTTTCTTTTTTTTTTTTTTATTGAACACGGTGACTTTCTTTTGATTTCCTAGATTTTGCAGGTAAATGTTCTTTATTTTTTTTTAATTTATTTTTTTGGGTGTGTTAGTTTCTGCTTTATAACAAAGTGAATCAGTTATACATATACATATATCCCCATATCTCTTCCCTCTTGCGTCTCCTTCCCTCCCACCCTCCCTATCCCACCCCTCTAGGTGGTCACAGAGCACTGAGCTGATCTCCCTGTGCTATGTGGCTGCTTCCCACTAGCTATCTATTTTACGTTTGGTAGTGTATATATGTCCATGCCACTCTCTCACTTTGTCCCAACTTACCCTTCCCCCTCCCCGTGTCCTCAAGTCCATTCTCTAATAGGTCTGCGAATTGTGTGTATTTCACCTGGTGACTTAAGCACTTTTCTAAATATCTAATTTTGAGAGATCCTGTGGTAGTTATTTAGTTTAATATTATTATTTTATCATGGGGGAAAAGATCACAAAGGGATTTGAAACAGTTGTAATAAGTACAGGTAATAATTTATCCAGCATTTCTTCTCATCAGCACAGAGTGACCATATTTGGTTTAGTCTCACATTTTCTTTGGTCTGTATTTCATTATCTGTTTCTGAAGATTCATCTGCCTCTGGATCCTTATGTGGATAAAAATTCCCGCCATTATCTGTGCAATAGAGAGTCGCATCTTGCCGTTCACTGTTGTCCATCATCTGTGCTAAATGTGCTGTTGTCATCTCTGTTCTGATCATGTTTTCCACTATTTCTCAGGCCTAGTCATATTAATCTTATTGATGTGTAATTAGGTTAGACACAAATTAGTCTTTTCAAATTCTACTCTCCTGGTTAATAATAAAGGAACAAGGAAAAGAGGGGATGGAAGGAGAGAAAAAGTAAAAAAGAGAGAGATGGTAGAGTGCAGACATTTGCTCTTTACCTTCCATGAGTGAGTGATGCTTTTTGCCGAAGTGAGATTGAGATGAGATGAGATGAGATTCTGCTCTTCTAGTTCCCATGTGACCATCTTGCCAGGTCCAGTGTGATTCTAGAGTGTAAATATTAATAATTGTTAGGCAATGTGACCCCTAAATGCCAGTCAGAAGTCAACTAGGTATAGTGTTTTGTGAAGAAACAGTGATCTGTTCCAATGCTAGGGTAAAATAAAACAAAAACATAAAAATCTTTCCATGTTGGGCCTATTGAGAGAAGGTAAATTACTTCCATCCCCAACAGGGCAACTCCTTAATGAATGAGGTTGATTTTGATTATATGATATTTTCAACTTACTGAGTCTTAACTCTCAATTCTATTCTTCTGCTTTCTGTACTGATTTCTCTCTGTCTTTGGGAAGCAAATTCCTTTCTTGACTATATCCTTTCCTGAGAAGTGAATCTGTACATCTTCACATTTTATAATTAAGTGAAAGCTCAGGAAACTAAATTCATCAAATCAAATTTGTCAGTTTGCATCCAAATAATTTTTTTTTAAATAAATGATCCATAAGAGAATAAAATTCAGGACCTAAATTCTGGGCTTCTGATGTAAATTTCATACCTCTTTTCATTCTTAACATACTTTTTTTTTCTTTTTAAAATTTATTTTATTATTTTAGACAGCAGGTTCTTATTAGTCATCCATTTTATACACATCAGTGTATACATGTCAATCCCAATCGCCCGATTCATCACACCACCACCACCCTCTGCCACTTTCCCCCCTTGGTGTCCATATGTTTTTCTCTACTTCTGTGTCTCAATTTTTGCCCTGCAAACTGGTTCATCTGTACCATTTTCTAGATTCCACATATTTGCATTAATATATGATATTTGTTTTTCTCTTTCTGACTTACTTCACTCTGTATGAGAGTCTCTAGATGCACCCACGTCTCTACAAATGACCCAACTTTGTTCCTTTTTATGGCTGAGTAATATTCCATTGTATATATGTACCACATCTCCTTTATCCATTCATCTGTCAATGGGCATTTAGATTGCTTCCATGACCTGGCTATTGTAAATAGTGCTGCAATGGACATTGGGGTGCATGTGTCTTCTTGAATTATGGTTTTCTCTGGGTATATGCCCAGTAGTGGGATTGCTGGGTCATATGGTAATTCTATTTTTAGTTTTTTAAGGAACCTCCATACTGTTCTCCATAGTGGCTGTATCAATTTACATTCCCACCAACAGTGCAAGAGGGTTCCCTTTTGTCCACACCCTCTCCAGCATTTGTTGTTTGTAGATTTTCTGATGATGCCCATTCTAACTGGTGTGAGGTGATACTTCATTGTAATTTTGATTTGCATTTCTCTATTAATAAGTGATGTTGAGCAGCTTTTCATGTGCTTCTTGGCCATCTGTGTGTCTTCTTTGGAGAAATGTCTATTTAGGCCTTCTGCCCATTTTTGGATTGGGTTGTTTGTTTTTTTTAATATTGAGCTGCATCAGCTGTTTATATATTTTGGAGATTAATCCGTTGTCTGATGATTCGTTTGCAAATATTTTCTCCCATTCTGAGGGTTGTCTTTTCGTCTTGTTTAAGGTTTCCTTTGCTGTGCAAAAGCTTTGAAGTTTCATTAGGTCCCATTTGTTTATTTTTGTTTTTATTTCCATTACTCTAGGAGGTGGATCAAAAAAGAATTTGCTGTGATTTATGTCAAAGAGTGTTCTTCCCATGTTTTCCTCTAAGAGTTTTATAGTGTCTGGTCTTACATTTAGGTCTCTGATCAACTTTGAGTTTATTTATGGGTATGGTGTTAGGGAGTGTTCTACTTTCATTCTTTTACATGTAGCTGTCCAGTTTTCCCAGCACCACTTATTGAAGAGACTGTCTTTTCTCCATTGTATATCCTTGCCTCCTTTGTCATAGATTAGTTGACCATAGGTACGTGGTTTTATCTCTTGGCTTTCTATCCCATTCCATTGATCTATATTTCTGTTTTTGTGCCAGTACCATATTGTCTTGATTACTGTAGCTTTGTAGTATAGTCTGAAGTCAGGGAGGCTGATTCCTCCAGCTCCATTTTTTCCCTCAAGACTGCTTTGGCTTTTCAGGGTCTTTTGTGTCTCCATACAAATTTTAAGATTTTTTGTTGTAGTTCTGTAAAATATGCCATTGGTAATTTGATAGGGATTGCATTGAATCTGTAGGTTGCTTTGGGTAGTATAGTCATTTTCACAGTATTGATTCTTCCAATCCCAAGAACATGGTATATCTCTCCATCTGTTGGTTTCATCTTTAATTTCTTTCAACATTGTCTTATAGTTTTCTGCATACAGGTCTTTTGTCTCCCGAGATAGGTTTATTATTATGTATTTTATTATTTTTGTTGCAATGGTAAATGGGAGTGTTTCCTTAATTACTCTTTCAGCTTTTTTATCATTAGCGTATAGGAATGCAAGAAATTTCTGTACATTAATTTTGTATCCTGCAACTTTACCAAATTCATTGATTAGCTCTAGTAGTTTTCTGGAGGCATCTTTAGGGTTCTCTGTGTATAGTATCATGTCATCTGCAAACAGTGACAGTTTTATTTTTCTTTTCCAGTTTGTATTCCTTTTATTTCTTTTTCTTCTCTGATTGCCATGGCTAGAACTTCCAAAACTATGTTGAATAGTGGCAAGAGTGGACATCCTTGTCTTGTTCCTGAACTTAGAGGAAATGCTTTCAGTTTTTTTACCATTGAGAATGATGTTTGCTGTGGGTGTGTCATATATGGCCTTTATTTTGTTGAAGTAGGTTCCCTCTATGCCCACTTTCTGGAGAGTTTTTATCATAAGTGGGTGCTGAATTTTGTCAAAAGCTTTTTCTGCGTTTATTGAGATGACCATATGGTTTTTATTCTTCAATTTGTTAATATGGTGTATCACATTGATTTGATATGCGTATATTGAAGAATCCTTGCATCTCTGGGATAAATCCCACTTGATCATGGTGTATGATCCTTTTAATTTGTTGTTGGATTCTGTTTGCTAGTATTTTGTTGAGGATTTTTGCATCTATATTCATCAGTGATATTGGTCTGTAATTTTCTTTTTTTTGTAGTATCTTTGTCTGGTTTTGCTATCAGGGTGATGGTGGCCTTATATAATGAGTTTGGGAGTTTTCCTTCCTCTGAAATTTTTTGGAAGATTTTGAGAAGGATGGGTGTTACCTCTTCTCTAAATGTTTGATAGAATTCACCTGTGAAACCATGTGGTCCTGGGTTTTTGTTTGTTGGAAGATTTTTAATCACAGTCTCAATTTGATTACTTGTGATTGGTCTGTTCATATTTTCTATTTCTTCCTGGTTCAGTCTTGGAGGGTTATACCTTTCTAAGAATTTGTCCAATTCTTCCTACCTGGGCTCTTTGGTGGGGCTAATGGTGGACTTTGGGAGGGCTCACGCCAAGGAGTACTTCCCAGAACTTCTGCTGCCAGTGTCCTTGTCCTCATGGTGAGGCATAGCTACCCCCGCCTCTGCAGGACACCCTCCAACACTAGGAGGTAGATAGGTCTGGTTCAGTCTCCTATGGGGTCACTGCTCCTTCCCCTGGGTCCCAATGCACACACTGCTTTGTGTGTGCCCTCCAAGAGTGGAGTCTCTGTTTCCCCCAGTCCTGTCGAAGTCCTGCAGTCAAATCTCGCTAGCCCTCAAAGTCTGATTCTCTAGGAATTCCTCCTCCCGTTGCCGGACCCCCAGGTTTGGAAGCCTGACATGGGGCTCAGAACCTTCACTCCAGTGGGTGGACTTCTGTGGTACAAATGTTCTCCAGTTTGTGAGTCACCCACACAGCAGTTATGGGATTTGATTTAATTGTGATTGCAGCCCTCCTGCCATGTCATTGTGGCGTCCCCTTTGCCTTTGGATGGGGGCTGTCTTTTTAGGTGAGTTCCAGTATCTTCCTGTCGATGATTGTTCAGCAGTTAGTTGTGATTCTGGTGTTCTAGAAAGAGAGAGTGAGAGCATGTCCTTCTACTCCACCATCTTGTCTTTCCTGAGGTATCAGGTATTTCTTGGTAGACTTGACCATTAGGTTGAAACTAAGAGTATGAATTTTAATGTGGAAAATTCGAAGTTCTGCAAATATTGACCACACAAATACAAAGATGAGAGACCAGTTCTTGCAAAGGAATTTTGCTGAGCCTCATATTCTGATGTATAAAACTGGATATTAACTTTGAATGCTCTATTAGTCCCCAGGCTGCTCCCTCTGGGGAAGAAGGAGACATTTTCAGTAGAAACACAAATTCTTAATCTTTGGGGCTCAACATGTAGTGCAATAAACAGCCTTTTGTTTCCTAGGCAGTTTCAGAGTGGCAGTGAAACCTTTACGAACCCATGTCCCCTGCATCGGCAGGCGGACTCTGAACCACTGCGCCACCAGGGAAGCCCCTTCATTCTTAATATACTTTTTGGTGTTATAATTTCCCTCTGTAAAAAATGAAAGGAAAGGGGACAAAATCTACCTTGACAAGGTCTGTGTCTCTTCTTAAAACTGGACTTCAGAGCCATGTCTTCCTGAGGTTTATTGTCAGCAGTCTTTTTTTGATTATGTTTGCATAATTTCTTTAATGGCTAAAGAAGGTCATGTTTAATAATTTGTATCCCAACATGTTAAATTTAAAATATTCATGCTAAGCTGTAGTTTGTTAAATACTCATGCTAAGCTGTAGTTTGTATTATCCAAATAATAAGGATAAATGTACTTTGTGTGATGTTCAGTCAAATTTAATATATGTGACCTCTTTGATCTGGCTTTATTTAACTTTTTTTCTAATAATGTTTATTAAGCACCTGTGTGTGTGTGTGTGTATGTGTGTGTGTGTGTGTATAGGAGTGTCCTGATAGAAGACCAAATGGTATATAAGAAAAGAGTAGTTTTTAGCATAAAAAACAAACAAAAAGGGCTTCCCTGGTGGCGCAGTGGTTGAGAGACCGCCTGCCGATGCAGGGGACACGGGTTCGTGCCCCGGTTTGGGAAGATCCCACATGCCGCGGAGCGGCTGGGCCCGTGAGCCACGGCCGCTGAGCCTGCGCGTCCGGAGCCTGTGCTCCGCAATGGGAGAGGCCACAACAGTGAGAGGCCCGCGTACCGCAAAAAAAAAAAAAAAAAAAAAAAAAAAATCATAGAAAATACATAGTTCTGTAGAAGAAAAATTACTGAATTTCTAGATGTCACATTTTATTATTTTTAGAGACAACCTCTTGGATGGCACATGTAAAATGTGTAAGTTGCTTTTCCAGATTATTCATTAAAATAAAGGCACATTACTAAAGCTGTATTGAAAGTTTAAATTATCCTCCTCTCCCTCATATTTTTAGATTAGTTTCAAGAAAATAAAGAAACAAATTATCCTTGAAAATGTAACAATCTTTTTGCAGTACGCGGGCGTCTCACTGTTGTGGCCTTTCCCGTTGTGGAGCACAGGCTCTGGACGCGCAGGCTCAGCGGCCATGGCTCACGGACCCAGCCGCTCCGCGGCATGTGGGATCCTCCCGCACCGGGGCGCGAACCCGCGTCCCCTGCATCGGCAGGCGGACTCTCAACCACTGCGCCACCAGGGAAGCCCGAAAATGTAACAATCTTAATTACAGTTACATGGATAAGTGGGAATAGAATATCCTTCCACTGGTAGAATAATCTCACTTGGCTTTAGCTGAGTCTTTCCCTTTTTTAACATATGGATAGGACCCATTGAAACTGTTTTATCTGAAACTCCTAAAATGACTCAAAATTTGAACCTTTAACCTTCTTGGCTGTACTTGGTATTGTTAAATTTACCTTAGAATTCATAAGTACTGTTGTGATATTGAAGTGTAAGGTTGTGTCTACAAAATAAGGAAACAGATTTTCTTCTCCGGTTAACTCACAGTCATACCTCAAACATTATAAAGAAGCAAATAGGGGCTTCCCTGGTGGCGCAGTGGTTGAGAGTCCGCCTACCGATGCAGGGGACGCGGCTTCGTGCCCCGGTCCGGGAAGATCCCGCATGCCACGGAGCGGCTGGGCCCGTGAGCCTTGACCGCTAAGCCTGTGCTCCAAAACGGGAGAGGCCACAGCAGTGAGAGGCCCGCGTACCACAAAAAAAAAAAAAAAAAAAAAAAAAAAAAAGAAGCAAATAGGAAAATGCTAATGTAAAATTGGATGGTGAATTAAACTTTCCTCTGTGTGTTGAGCTAAGCATCAGGTCAAAGTATGGAAATATGTCAGTAAAAGTAGTGATTTGCTGATTTTAAAACATAAGTATCCCCATTTCTTTTGAGTTTTGGAAAGCTAGCATCTTCAACTCCTATTCATAAGACAGGTAAGAAGAATTTCACTCGCTCCTCTTGGTCTTTCAATTATACAGTTACTCTTTTTCTTGCATTAATTAAAATGAAAAATCAGAGCCATTATTATTTAGCAACCTACATTTTTCCCTCTAAGTATCAAATGGCAGGTTCTGACATGAAGAGCAAGAAGTTCTCCAAGGAAGTCTCCTTTGAACAGAGACTATCATGAAGTTGAAGCAATTAGAAAAGTTACCAGAAATCACAAATGTTCTTAATTTTAGACAGAACATAATGGCCCGTGTTACACATAACAGCTTTAACCTCAGGATGTGAACCTATGCATCAGAATGTCCAGGCTATATTAGAAACTAGGTGCTTCCTTTCTCTTGCTTGGAAATTAGAAAGATATTTACATTTTCAGAAAAGCACAGGTTCCCTCTCTGAGGTAGAGCCCTGTCTAGCATCTAATGGTGGAAACTACAATGTTTGTCACAGATGTTAAGGAAAGAAAGAGAAAAAAATTGCAATGATTCAGAACTAGCTTCCTTTCTTTTATCCACCATAATAGAGTGGTGATTTAATCATTTCTCCTAAGTAAAATGTTTCCCTCTTGAGAACGTCTGGGTCTATTTATACTGTGACCACTGTTTTGATACAGAGTGTAATTGTCCATATTGGTAGTCTCTTTTCATACTAAATTTCCTATAGAGACTGTGAACTCATTGAGATTGTAGCCACCTAGCCCCAATATACAGCCTTACTGACAAAGTGCCCAGCCCTGGGTAACTGAGTAGAGACATCGCCTTTAATTTTAGAACATAGGAATGAGTTGTTGTTTGTTGGTTTTTAGTCTTTGCATTCTCTCTGCTCTCTTTAATACACACAACTGGATTTACAGCCTAAAGCCAGAAAAGAGGTTAGTTACCCACATCTAAAGACCTGATATTAGAAGATACATTTGTGATATTTAATATCTTTAAAAGCACTTATACAGGACCAATGTTATCCTGTGGTATGCTTAAATCCATTAACTTTTTTTTTTTTAAGCTCACTAATAATATTATATTGAAGAGAACTGTTTCATAACTCTGGTGCTTTGTTTTGGTCTGCCTGAAATCATAAAATGGTCATAAAAATGACTTATAGAAAAACCGGGTTAGAGTATACCAGAGTCAAGTTCAGTGACATCCAGAAGAATGAAATGAGCACAGATAAAGGAGGGTAAGGTGACAAAGTGATGAAATGTCCCCTACTGCTTCTGTTCCTGTTTGATCTGACAATATTGGAAGGATAACTACTTAATGAGACTATTTGATTCAAGACTATTTGCATATTTTTTAACAGAGAAAGTGGCTCTGTAGTTTACGGAATAGTTCTTTTATTCTGAGTATGGTGGTGATCTCAAAGACAGCTCTCCTCTGACTTTTTATAAGTGAATGGGTTTTCTGATTTATTGCTTACCAGTGTCGATGTGTTTTTGTCATAGGTTCCTAGAGTTTTAGCATTCTAGATGTTTATCCCAGTGTTTCTCAACTCGGAGGTGGATGTAGACCAGTTTTTCCAATTATGTGCTGGGTTCCACATCCACCTTTTTCTATGAAAGAAGCTCAGGCAGACATTTGTGAAGACCCCACCTCCCCATAGGAGTGATAAGCTTCACTCTCCTGAAAAGTATGATTTGAAAGTAACAAACCGAGTTATAGGGAAAGTTATGGCATTTCTTGGGGTTTTCCTGATTTCATATTTATATCGAGCGAGAATTCAAATCTAACTTCCTTATTTGTATTTGGGTATAATTTAGAGATGGGAATGGGAGCCTGTGTAGAGTGGTTTCTGATCCCTTCAGTATTCTGGATGCCACAGTTGTAGACAAAAGGACTGACAGCTGAGGACTTTACTTCTTATACTTTCCCCTCTTTGCTAACTCAGTAAATAATCCCACCATCCATTTTATCAGAGGAGTCAGAAATTTGAGCCATCCATGACGACTCAAATTTTCCATAAAGTTCGCTTCCCACCACACTTGGCATAAACACCACACCCTTTTCATGGCTCACACATCCCTGCCTGACTTTCAAGCCTCTGTTTTGTAATAGTTTTTCAAGGCATTTAATACCTTTTAAAAGTCTCCTTAATGGTCACCTTTCAGTAAAACTCATCCTTAACATGCTTTTTAATATTACAACTCCCAGCTCCAATGCTCTGAATCCTCTTTCCTCCTCCACTTTTTCTTCTTTTTCTCCAGCAGTTGTCATGGCATCTGCCTCTGCATCCTGGAAGATGCCTGCAAAGAGAGCACTGATTTTTGTCTGATCACTGATGTAACCCAAATGTCTAGAAATAATGCCTTCCGCATTGTAGGCTCTCAATAAATATTTGTTGAGTGAATGAATATTTAGTCAGGAAAAGTTTTTGTGTTTTATTTTCTTTTAATTATTAATTAATTTTTGGCTGCATTGGGTCTTCGTTGCTGCACGTGGGCTTTCTCTAGTGCAGCGAGTGGGGGATACTCTTTGTTGCTGTACACGGGCTTCTCATAGCGGTGACTTCTCTTGTTGCAGAGCATGGGCTCTAAGCTCATGGGCTTCGCTAGTTGTGGCTCACGGGCTCAGTAGTTGTGGCTCACGGGCTTAGTTGTTCCACGGAATGTGGGGTCTTCCCGGACCAGGGCTCGAACCCATGTCCCCTGCATTAGCAGGTGGATTCTTAACCACTGCGCCACCAGGGAAGTGCCAGTTTTTGTGTTGTTTAATCATTATTTTTTGCTCCCCCAGTAGACTAAGATTCATGAAGATAGAGAAATGGTATGTTTGCTTTTTGTACTAAGGATTGTATCCCCAGTGCATTGCACATAATAGTCATGTAACGTATATTTTTGAATGAATGAAGGAAGGAACTAAAAAAGGACTTGGACAAATTGTAATATTCATGTCTGTTAAAATCTTCCCTGCAGTCCTCACAGAAGCTCAAAGCTAATGTGATGCTGATTTCTATTAAATAATTTCCTTTGGCAGGTGATGATTGGGAAACATGCTAAATAATCAAGTGCTTGTAGTTGTAATATTTATAATACAGCAGTTGGCCAAGTCCTGTAAGTATACAAATAATGTTTTCAGTGGAGGAATTAAAACCAGATTAAATCCAGCATCTAATTACTTTGTGCTGTTTGGTTTAGAGAAGAACAATTTCATTTAAATAAACAGTCATCATGTTTTTACGTATAAACGATGATACAGGCTCTGGTAATAAAGGTTTATATGTCTGCTTAGAGTAGGAAAGTTGCATAAACGTGATCATTCTCATTATAATCTTTTGTTAAACCCTCAGTGGAGTTATGAGTAGCCCTTGCAGTAGCCTTATTTATTTATGTATGTATGTATGCATGTATGTTGAAGACATATGCTTCAGAGGCTTAAGACTTGCAAGACTGAAGCGGTGATATGAAGGAGGCATAAATCATTTTTAATGCTTGCTGAATACCCAGAACTATAATAATTGTGTGTTGAGTTTTGAAAATAATAGTTTTATGTGATTGATCAACTAAAAGACCGATGAACATTCTGGCTGGAAATATATGATAGGATATAGAATATAAAAGGCAGCAAACGGGGCTTCCCTGGTGGCGCAGTGGTTGAGAGTCCGCCTGCTGATGCAGGGGACACTGGTTTGTGTCCCGGTCTGGGAAGATCCCACATGCCGCGGAGCGGCTGGGCCTGTGAGCCATGGCCACTGGGCCTGCGCTTCCAGAGCCTGTGCTCCGCAGCGGGAGAGGCCACAACAGTGAGAGGCCCGCGTACTGCAAAAGAAAAAAAAAAAAAGGCAGCAAACGGTATGGCTAATTTGTACATTCTTCCCTGTTCATTAAAGTATGTGACACGTGCCATGCTGAAAGGTCCATAGAAGAAGTGTACTAGTACTTCAGAAACTTGCAATGAGAAACAGAGTTGAAATTTGACGTCTGGTTCCAGTCCTTAGTGTCTTGTAAAACACATGTTTAGAAAGGAAAGAAATGTTTCCAAAGACAATTCCATTACCTTTCCGAACTGGCTAGCTGGCATTCAGAGTCTGACTGGAATGTTTTTATCTATTCAGTTCTTGAAAAGGAGAAAACAGGCAGGAGATGATAGAACAATTGAATGGGAGTCAGGAGATCTGGAGTCTAGTGTCAGGTGGGCTCTAATCAATTGTTTGATGTTGGAAATATCACTTTATTTCTAATCCTTCCCAACACCCAATTTAAGATAGGATGGAACACTGAGGTTAGAGGACTTAATCTCGAAGGTTCATCCAGTAATTACAGATATGGGAAGCAATGTTGATCTTTCGTGAACATCAGAAAAGCTGTGTTAGGCCCTGCATGGCTGAGGCAGACTCTTACTCCTTGAGGGTACTGGCTGATGAAATAAATATTGCTACTTAGATATGAATGAAATTTCTCTCCCTGAACCTATTTCCTCATCTTTAAAATAGAAGACTCTTCTGTACTTCCCAGGAATGCTGTACTCTTCAAAAGGATTCAAGTAGGTAGAAGTGTTTTATTAACACTGAAAACCAAAGTAAGAATTAGAGAAGTATGGATGTCATGATTATATGCTAAACACTTCCAAATGGATCCACTGCTTAGAAGATGTTAGGGAAAAACCTGAACGAACTTTTTGGCCAACCCCATATTTGCTTGGTATCTTGAAACAAGTTTTGTTTTTCGTTTAACCCACCCCCACCCCAAGAACACAATTTTTAGCGTTTAGGCCAATTCTAAACTAGTATAAGCAAGTATTAAAATTTTAAATCTCTTAATGGCTTCTAAACAGAACTCTAATGTTTGACAGAAGTGACAAAAATAATAATTGGTGTCTAGAACAAATATTAAATTGTGATTTTAAAGCTTTTATAATTATATTTGGGTAGATAGACTGCATGTGAATAGTAGCATGCCGAAGCATTTTAAAGGGTTTCAGTTCTAGAAAAGCTCTTTAAAGGTCAACCTGATTAAGGCAATGTTTTTGAACCACTATAAAGCAGACACTATTATTGGAAATTCGTTGCAGTAGCACGGAATGGCATTTTACTTACAGTTTAAACTTTTTAGGTGTAATTTGGAAAGCAAAAATGATCTTTTTGGGGGTTCCTGATCTCTCACTGAAATGACATTTTAATCAATAATAATGATTTATTTCCTATGATTGGGAGGACTTTTGTTCTCCAGGGTGCATGGTATGCATAATTAAGCAGCTCTATTTTAGAACCCCTGAGGGAAAGGGTTCTTTTAGAAGGTAAGTGTCTAATTCAGCAAAGGAAAATGGGCTCCTGAGGTAGAAGGTGATATTCAGGAACATTCATTTACAACCTTCTATCTATAGGTCATGGAGTAAATTGGCCTGGGAGGGACATCCAGGATTTCCCATCCCTGGCTCACAGATAGAGCTTCACGGAGTACAAACAGGCTGTGCAGGGAATGCTCTCTTCAAATCCTTCTGTAGTGAAGTTGACTTCCATGCTCCTTGATGCAGTTTTAACTCTAATAATATCTAGAAAGAAGAGTTGTTCTTTTCCCTTTTGATGTCGTATCAGCTGTGGATATTAAAGCGTTTTAACGTAGGGACTTCCCTGGTGGTCCAGTGGTTAAGACTTCACCTTCCAATGCAGGGCGTGCGGGTTCGATCCCTGCTGGGGGAGTTAAGATCCCACATGCCTTGTGGCCAAAAAACCAAAACATAAAAAACAGAAACAATATTGTCACAAATTCAATAAAGACTTTAAAAAAAAAGAGTTTAATTTTTAAGTGTTACTGGTGAATATCTACCCAGTATTCTTCATAGAATAGGTAGTTTGGAGTCTGTTGCACTATCAAGTAACTAGAAATCCCCAGAGCTGTTGCTCACTTGTCTCTTATCTTTGTGTACAGAAGGACATCATACATTCCTGATGGACCATTCTAAAGTGCCAAGGCTTCTTTGAAAAAAAAAAAAAAAAAGGCTATGTTTCTAATGAGAAATAATTATTAGAAGCAATAAAATATTTATGCTTTAGTCATTAAACATGATTTACCATGAGAAAATTAAAAAGTCTCAAAAGCCAAAACTCTCATAAATACAGAAAATATAAATGAACGTTCAAATTGTTATCTAACGATGACATAAATAAAAGATCATATTCTTTGAGCTCTGATACTAATCAAGTGTCACTGGTTGAAATATTGATAAATAAGAAGACAAATGACTTTTCTAAAATGCTAGACCTATATATATAGACATAGGATAGCATTTTATGTCAAAGTCTGTTACTTATTTGAGCAAATTCAAAATGCAGTGATTATTGTTAAATTGAGTGATATATTTTTAAAAATGTAAATCTATCTGACCATATACATATAATGTGTTACCTTAAAAAGTCATGGTGCAAATCTTCTCCAGTCACAAGAGTTTTACTGAGACTGCATATTGTTTGAAATTAATCAACAAGTTGATGACAGTAGACAGTTTCTAGTGTTTCTAAATATATGGCGTATCTCTGCCACAAAATAGAAATCGCTACCTTAGGGGCATTATTTTTCTTACAGAGAATATCTGTAAGACAAATGATTTATAAACAAGCTTCATCTTTGCCAAAATGTTATGCTGTTTCTATTTTCCTTGGTATGCCCAAAGTCTTTGTACCTTTTCCCCCCTCACTTTTTTGCTTTTGCCTTTTTTCTTACCTTTTTTTTTTTTTTTTTGGCCAAAACCGAAGGATATGGGTCATTTTGAAGATAGAAAGTTTATTACAGTGGCCTTGTTTTCTTCAGGGCTTTTCAGTACTCAGTAATATGACTGCTCAGCTTCTCTAGTGAAAAAGGCCACACAAGTACATCAGTTAAGTCACAGATGCTTTTCCTCTTTTGCTAGAGATAGAGGAAGCCCATGATTGCTTAAACACAAAGCTTCTGTCCAGTGCTGAAAGGTGCTCTGGCTGGAACAGAATTCAACTTATCTTCCCAGGGACCTGCTCTGTTTGGAACGCCTCCAAACGAAAATGATTCTTTTTTTCTTTCTTCTTTGTCAGTCTTCAGTCACTGTTTTTATGTCATGAAGTGTCACCAGGTTTATGTGCCTGTCCACGTTTCATAAAGTAGAGAGGATACATGATAAAAATCTCAGAATAGCATCATAAATCATCCATGCCTGTGAATTGCTTGGAAATGTTAAACGCCTTGGTTTCGGTCCAGATGTTCAACTTGCCCCTTTTATACCAGCCTGACATACATCAATTGGAAAAAAAAAACAAAAAAAAAACACACAGATGGTTCTACAAAACCTCACTTGTTCACTTGCAGCTTAATATTCGGTGTATTTTCCTTTTTCTTCTTACTTTGCTATTTATTGAAGCATAGAAGGGTGTCCCACCTTCCAGGAAAGCTGTGTTCTACAACTCACGAAAGCTAAGGAAATGTGAGATAACTACCTACTGTTCTGTTCCCGGGTGACAGTAGAGTGTTAGTAGTTGAATAAAGGCATGTAGTCCCAGGACTTCTTTAGGGCCTCCACTCTAAATTTGAAGTTATCAGTAATCCATGCATCAGATAGAAACTGATACTCTGTTTCACACTATTCTTCTAACTGTTCCTATTGGACTATTTAATTGAAACAATAGTTCTTATTATGTATTCTCTAATCCAAACCAGAACATCTGCCTGTTTGTATGTTCCTAGTAATTGCCCAGTGTGTATTAGTGGTGACGATGTGACTGATGATTTATCTTATGAGGAGAACCAGGAATATTGGGAGCACACGAAAGGCAGATTACCTTTCTTTTTTGGACAGGGGAAGATAGGAGCAAGTCAGGAAAGGCTTCAAAGAGATGGTGATGTTTGAATTGGGCTTTGAAGCGTAGGTACTTGTGTATCAGCAGGCAGTCTCTGAGATAAAGGTGTTTTTAAGCACAGTCCAGAGAGTTGTCACTGTTTTTTAGGTCTTTTTACCTCAAGAATTCTTATTTCTCAATTTTCACGTTTTCTTAATTTCTCTATAGTTTTATGGAAGGAGGGATTCATATGTAAAAATTGTATGCCTAACATTTAATACGCTATAATATTCCAACTTTTGGAGTCTGCTTTCTGCTCTCACCTTGCTTGTCTGCTGACCACGTGTTGACTCATTATCAACAGTGTACAGGTCTGAGATGGTTTTAAGGCACCAGCTGTATTAACACAAAAAGAAAATGACCTAGAGCTCTTCTCATATCAGTTTCCAGGTACAATATTCAGTCTTTTTTTTTTTTTTTTTTTTAACATTAAGGTGTTATTAGTGTTTCTGAGAGCTTCACTCTGGGATAGGATGCAAATAGCATGCGTAGCACACTGTCTTTAATATAGATGCCACCTTGAATTGTGCTTCATTATACAGAGTATTAATAGAATGATGGGTTGTACCTGCAAGGCACAATCTTCCTCTCTGTGTCCTTCACCCACACACAGATTGTTAAGTCACCGAGAGTTGTGTTGTCCCTGGGCACTAGTAAAGCTTTCCTCTCTGTAGACGTGACACCTTCACGGGAAAGGACAGGCAGCTTTCACTGTCTGTGTACACTAACACACTAATTTTATATTTGAGTTTTTTTTTTTTTTGGAAAAAGAGCTCCATTATAGCTAAGAAGACAGTAAAACTGAAGCTGCCCAGAATATTTATAATATATATGTGGGCATAAAATATTTTTAATAAACAAACATGTCAATGCAAAGCTTTCTTTTTCTAAAGGAAAGTGTTAGTAAACGGTTGAGCTCCCACCAGCTGTTTGTGTGTCGTGTGCATGAAAGGGAGCAGTTGCAAGCTCTTTCATTATTTGGAATATATATATTGTGTAAAACCTAGATGCCAAAATGTGATTTCGGGCTTGAGTTCTGTGATTACCAATTGCATTAATTTAGGTAGGAGAAAGAGATGCAACAAATGGACCCAAATTTCATTGAGTTAATAAAATGGAATATTAGTTCTCAAGTTCAAAAACCTAGGGTGGTTCCATGTCCAGGAGCTGGGGAGGTTGGTGTCATCTTACCTACGTAGTTGTTCAGGGATCTAGGCAGATGAGGGTTCTGCCTCTTCAGCATGTGCCTTCAGGATGGTTCTGGGCTTCACATTTCCAGTCAGCAGGATGAAGAAAAGAACTTGGAGCAGCTAATGAGAGGCTTTATAGGACAGGCCCTTAATTCCATTCATTCACCTTGGTTGAAGGTCAGTCACATGGCCTTCTTTGGCTATGTATGGGAAGCTGGGAAACAGCATCTAGAATAGTATCCTGGAAAAAGAGGTAAATGGATCTTGGTAGACAGACAGCAGTCTTTACTACACTCCCTCATTTATTCTTTCATTCAGTATGTTTCGGGAGCAACCTGTTTGCTAGGCATTGGGCTGGGGACTGTATTAGTAGTTCATCTGCCCATTGGCCTTCTCACAGTGCATCAGAGAAAACGGCTAATTTGATTTATGTCTTGTATAAGAGATATAAGGCTGAAAATTCAGATAAAGCATGTGGAAACTTGAGAGGTCAGGCTCAGCTTCTTTTTCTTTTTGAGAAGGGAAAGATTACAAATAATTTTGGTAACGGCATTAATGTTTCTTTTCCTGCCCTTTGTATTCACCTTAGTAAGAGGAAAATCTGCATTATTTTTATTAGTGTTCCATAAGAGTGCTGCCCTTTTATTATTGATACTAGAGGAATGGAAATGTTACACTACAGTTCCATAAAATTTTCACTCTAAGGCACTTTATTCAATCTCCATTACTCTCCATACATTAACAGTTTTTCTTTCCATTGTCATGTAGGTTAAATGAGGGCAGATGAATCACTTGTGCTTCTTGTACTTCCCATCCATTGCCAAGCATATTTTCTTATACAGTAGGGGTATGATATTTGATCATTCAAATGGGATCATGGAATACTAGCCAAAGCACCATAAAGGAGTCAGGCTTTTTCTAACAATCAGACCATATAGCCCTTTTTTTTTTTTCTTTTACTTCCCTTTCTCCTTCCTTCCTTCCTTCCTTCCTTCCTTCCCTCCCTCCCTCCCTC
>NW_020173397.1:4193729-4271396 GCF_003031525.2 Neophocaena asiaeorientalis asiaeorientalis | reverse complement strand
TCCCTCCCCTCTGTCGTTTCTTCCCTCCCTCCCTCCCTCCCTTCCTTCTCTCCAAATGGTTATCATTGTGGGTAAAATTCTTCAAGAAACCTGCAGCTCTGCCTATTGTAGAGGGGAAAATAGTAAGGTTACAAGTTCTGGGTTCTGTTGCCACTCTTGCTACTAACTTCTGATAGTACCTAATTTTATTAATGTGGTTGACCTCAGTATCCTTATCTAAAAAAGGAGGACCTTGTAGCAAGATTGTCACAGGCCTCTTTTAGTTTTGTTACCTAATTGCTATGTTGGTATAAATTGTTGGTTAAGGGCATGAAGTAGATGTTTATAAAAGAAAACACTGGGAAGGGAGCATTTATTTATTGTTAAAATCTGACCTTTGAAATCAGACTGCTGGGATTTGAATCTGTTGTTACCACTTGATTTAGCCACATGACCCTGGGAACAATGTGTAACTTCTCTGAGGTACGGTTTCTTCGTTAGCTTAAAAAATTGTGGATTATAAGAGTATCAGCTTCATAGGGTTTGGTGAGAATTTAATATTATCCTTCTTATAACATAAGCTCTCAAAGAAGTGTTGATCAAGTTAAAAAAACAAAGTCATTCCCTTTCCTCAGTCCATTGTGTTTTTATAGAAGTTAGGGAAGATAGGGTGAAATTTTTCCAAAGCACCCTTTCATTTTTTTATGTGAAGTTTGGATATTGCCTATATATCTCAGCCTTGGTGATGACATTGGGGGTTGCTTTGGTGTTTCTCACTTTCAGGGATCTGTTTTTTTCTCTTTTGATTCTTTAAGGCATTTCGATAAAATATTAAAGAGCCCTAAGATCAGATGTTGAAGATTGGAGGCAGGAAATAGATGAAGAAAATGAAACGAGTCTATTTTACATTTATATAGCTTTGTGGAACAGGGGAGATTTGGCATTAATTTGAATAGTAAAGATGCTTACCACTTTTGGAGCATCCTATATTTGCAGAACAGTTTGAAAACTTTAATTAGTTTATTTGAGCATCACCTGTGTGGGCTAAGTAAATATTCTCAGTTTACTCCTGTGGACATCTAGCAGAATGGCCAATTTACCTGATTCATATACTGTACTGACTATTACTAAATTAAGCATACCCTGATTTCACGTGCTGATCATGCATGCTTTATGTTGTTTGTTTTTTTTCTCTCTTTTTATCTTATTTGACGTTAGACTAAATAAATAACTCTCTAGAGTTTAGTAGCCCCATCTGCAAAATGGGAAACCTAAAAGACAGAAAGGCAGATTAAATAGACATTTGTTTGTAGCTTCAAAGACTACCAGCAATTCTGTGATTCTGGATCAGTGATTTATAATTGACCTGCTCCCATGTGTTTTGTATGTGTTGTCTGTCTTCTCACTTCAATGCTGTTGTGGTCTGGTGTCCCAAGTACCAATTATGTCAGAATTTTTAAACCTTGGCCTTCTTTTTCCTTTCCAGGGAGAGAGGGTGCTCGATATTTGCTTTAGTATAGTATGTTTCTTGGTTAGACTTAGAAGATCTGGCTGACCCTTTTCATTTAGGTCTCTTCAGTAGATCCCACCCACTAGTCGGGAGAACCTGGAGAACAATGTAAATGTTTTGAGCTATACTGTTCTCTTGTATAATGTGAAACTATATGGATCATGTGGGAATTACATGACAAAAACGTGTTAAAGTGCTTAGGAGAGTATCTGGTACATAACACATAACAGTCATTTCCTTCAAGGTCTGTAGGTTAGGTTGGAAATTTAAAGAATTTGAGATTTGTTATATCGAAGTTAAAATCAGTACTTGTAAATGATTTGTAGACTGTCTCCATTCTTTAACAAAGGCTTAACTATAGTAATATTTTGATTATATAACTCAAGAAGTGATCCACTTCTTGTAAAATATGGCATATTTGGAAAACATATTTAGCTCATAGGAAATATTTAGAAAACATGATATAGTATGATTTTTATTTTTTGCCAGTAGTTTGAAATTTTCCTAGCAAGGTAGCTGTGTAACATTTACAAGGTATAATTTCAAACTGTCAAGAAAGCATATTGTTCTTTTTGAATCTTGTGGCAAAGACAGTGCACACAAGGGAGCAAAGCGAGTTTCACACACATAATAATTTTGATTTGAAGATGGTACATATATGACTCTGCGATTTCAGCTAAAGGTATGTTAAACCTGGATCACTGTACAACTTTACTTTAAAAGCCCAGTATATACTTTATTGACAGTGGCTTAACTTTCTTTTGTCACACTTTTTGTGTTATGTTTAGGTTTCTTACCCCAGATATTCTTCCATCTAAACCATAACCAGTATAACAGGAACACTGTCTAAGAAATGCTCTCTGTTCTCTAAAAGGCTTATTTTGCGCCTCAGTTCTGCTCTTTTAAGTGACGGTTATTTGATTTTGAATTACTGATGAGTTAGAACCAAAAATAAGGAACACTTCTCTTTGGCTCCAGATTAGGCACTTTATATAATATGTGTAAAGTAACACCAACGTTGTGAGTTCTACTCAAGTGTAAAGTCAATGAAGGGTCATACAGTCTGACAGAGCTCAGAAATTCTGAGTTAAAAGCAAGGGAAACAGCTTCAATGACCTTTGAAACTCTTGATAAACCTGACATTACTTTTGAAATTGCAGGAAGGGAATGTATCATGTAGCATTTCCCAGACTTATATGATCACAGATCCTAACTCGCAGGATAATGATTATCTTACCCAATTACCTATTCAGCCTGTGAATCCGTTTTATAATACCCCTGCTGTGTGTTTGTCCCACTTCTTTTTAAATACCTGCAGTAACGAGTAACTGCTTATGATGATGATGATGATATTGATGAAAATGATAACACTAGCTACATAGTACTTTCTACCTGCTTTCTATGCATGGTTTCATATAGTAACTCTTAATCCTCCCATCACCCTTCAAAGTACCTACTATTTATTTTCCCCATTTTACATTCTGAGGTCTATAGGGATGAGGAAAATTGTCCCAGGTAACACAACAGAGATGGACTTGGATTTGAATTTTGATCCTGCAAAATCTTGTCAAGAGCCCGTAAACTTATTTTATTTTCTCTCTCCTCTCTCCTCTCTCCTTCCTCCCTCTCCTCGTCTCTCTCTCTCTCTCTCTCTCTCTCTCTCTCTCTCTCTCTCTCTCTCTCTTCCTCCCACTCCCTCCCCCCTCCCTCTCTTTTATCTCTCTGTCCACACACACACAGACACACACACACACACACATACACATACACAAATGTGTTATAGACATTTGGTACCTATGATTGACTGTAATAACCTAATGATTAAAAGTACATTCAAATCCTTAGTTCACCACTTGGAAAAGTTATTTATCTTTCCTGAGGTATGGTTTCCCTATCAATAGAATGAGAATAAGATTATGGCCTACTTTATTGGTTTGCTGGGTAGATCAAATAAGATAATGCAGTGAGTTTATAGTATGGAGCCTGGCACATGATAAGGGCTCAATAAACATTAGCCATTATTATTGTTAGCATCATTATTGAACCAGACAAGCCTAAACAGACGCCTCAGCCTCGGTGTACTGACTGACTGTTATGTAAGTTCATCGTTCTGACCAAGTGGAGGGTAAGTACTGTGAACCCTGAGTTCAGTTGCTCTAGTCCAGTGGAGGTATGTTTCCATCTAAGTTCTTTTCTTGCCTTTTCCAGAGTCACGTCCACATAAATCCATCTGCTAGATTACATTGGGAGAAAAAAGCAGGGAAATTTTCTTACAGTTTAGATTTAATGTCAGAAAATGCCAAGGAGAGATATATTTATTATGCTTATTTTAATGGTTTTAAAAAACAGATTGGGAAATAGTAACTTTGTCAGAAAACAAACCCTAAGTCAAAGTAAACTACAAATGCCCAGATAAATCAGGATTTAGGGGCAGTCCCTTTGTGAAGTCTCTTTTTCTGCTTTGAGACTCAAATAGGATGCTCACATCTGCCTGGTTTTTAGCCAGCATTTCAGGCAGCTCTCTCATCTAGATTTCTCTCTGGCTCCCACACTAGGAGCGAGCCAGCATGTTTGGGTACATGTGTGTCAGTGTCACCTCTACATTATTCATTTCTAAATGGAAGGACTAAATTTTACTTATTTAATCTATTTTTGAGGGGTTTTGTTGTTGTTGTCTTTTACTAGCACCATTGCCTTAAACAATAGTCTAAAAATTAATAAAGAAAATTGGTCACCCATAGCCTCTTCTCTGTAGCCCTAAGTTTGAAATCAATTTGACTTGAAAGTCCTTGCTGCGACCACCACCATCACTCAGATCCTCATTTTATCTCTTGCTTGTCCTATAACTTTAGCTTCCAAACTGGTCTCTCTCCTTCTGCTACTGCCCAGATCAAATTGATTATCTTGCTAGCAGAGTGACCTGCTGAAAGTATAAGCATATCACTATTTCCCTAACTTCAACCATAAATCATACTGTTATTAACAGGATTAAACCCACACTCTTCACAAATACGAAGAAAAGTTTTTAGGATTTGGGCCTGTCTTTCTCTCCTGCCTCATCATCCCACTTTTTTCTACAGTAATATCAAATCATGTCCAATTCTCCCAGTAAACAACACCTGTTCATAACTTGTGTTTTGTTTATATTATTGCCCAGGACAACCTATTAGCATCTTGAGTCTTTGTTCTTTTCACTACTATTTCCTGAGTGATACTCTTCATGTGTTGTCCATAGTAGATGCTTGTATTAGTTTCCTAGGGCTTTTGTAACACAGTGCCACACACTGAGTGCTTAAACAACAGAAATCTATTCTCTCACAGTTGGGAGGCTAGAATTCCAAAAATCAGGGTGTTGGAGATTGGATCAAGATGGCGGAGTAGAAGAACGTGTACTCACTCCCTCTTGCGAGAGCACCGGAATCACAACTAAGTGCTAAACAGTCATCGACAGGAAGACACTGGAACTCACCAAAAAGATACCCCAAATCCAAAGACAAAGGAGAAGCTGCAGTGAGACGGTTGGAGGGGTGAAATCACAATAAAATAAAATCCCATAACTGCTGTGTGGGTGACTCAGAAACTGGAGAACAGTTATACCACAGAAGTCCACCCACTGAAGTGAAGATTCTGAGCCCCAGGTCAGGCTTCCCAACCTGGGGGTCCGGCAACGGGAGGAGGAATTCCTAGAGAATCAGACTTTGAGGGAGAGCAGGATTTGGTTGCAGGACTTCGACAGGACTGGGGGAAACAGAGACTCCACTCTTGGAGGGACACACAAGGTAGTGTGCACATCAGGACCCGGGAGAAGGACCAGTGACCCCAGGGGAGACTGAACCATACCTTCCTGCTAGCGTTGGAGGGTCTCCTGCAGAGGCTGGGGGTGGCTGTGGCTCACTGTGGGGACAAGGACACTGGAAGCAGAAGTTCTGGGAAGTACTCCTTGGCGTGAGCCTTCCCAGAGTCCACCATTAGCCCCACCAAAGAGCCTGCTGGGTCGCCTTAGGCCAGACAACCAACAGAGAGGGAACTCAGTCCCACCCATCGGCAGACAAGTGGATTAAAGTTTTACTGAGCTCTGCCCACCAGAGCAACACCCAGCTCTACCCACCACCAGTCCCTCCCATCAGGAAGCTGCACAAACCTCTTAGATAGCCTCATCCACCAGAGGACACAAAGCAGAAGCAAGAAGAACTACAATCCTATAGCCTGTGGAACGAAAACCACATGCACAGAAAGACAAAGTGAAAAGGCAGAGGACTATGTACCAGATGAAGGAAGAAGACAAAACCCCAGAGAAACAACTAAAGGAAGTGGAGACAGGCAACGTTCCAGGAAAATAATTCAGAATAATGATAGTGAAGATGATCCAGGACCTCGGAAGAAGAATGGAGACAAAGATTGAAAAGATGCAAGAAATGTTTAACAAAGATCTAGAAGAATTAAAGAACAAACACCTGGGAGAATTAAAGAAAAAACAAACAGAGATGGACAGTGTAATAACTGAAATGAAAAATACACTAGGACTCAATAGCAGAATAACTGAGGCAAAAGAATGGATAAGTGACCTGGAAGACAAAATGGTGGAACTCACTGCCACAGAACAGAATAAAGACAAAAGAATGAAAAGAAATGAAGACAGCCTAAGAGACCTCTGGGACAACATTAAACACACCAACATTTGCATTATAAGGGCCCCAGAAAGAGAAGAGAGAAAAAGGACTGGAGAATATATTTGAAGAGGCTACAGTTGAAAACTTCCCTAACAGGGGAAAGGAAATAGCCACCCAAGTCCAGGAAGCACAGAGAGTCCCAGGCAGGATAAACCCAAGGAGAAACACGCCGAGACACATAGTAATCAAATTGACAAAAATTAAAGACAAAGAAAAATTATTAAAAGCAACAAGGGAAAAACAACAAATAGCATACAAGGGGACTCCCATAAGGTTGACAGCTGATTTCTCAGCAGAAACTCTACAAGGCAGAAGGGAGTGGCATGATATACTTAAAGTGATGAAAAGGAAGAACCTACAACCAAGATTACTCTACCCAGCAAGGATCTCATGCAGATGTGATGGAGAAATCAAAAGCTGTATAGGCAAACAAAAGCTAAGAGAATTTAGCACCACCAAACAAGCTCTACAGCAAATGCTAAAGGAACTTCTCTAAGTGGGAAACACAAGAGAAGAAAAGAACCTACAGGAACAACCATAAAACAATTAAGAAAATGCTAATAGGACCATACATATCAATAAACCTTAATTATGAATGGATTAATTGCTCCAACCAAAAGACACAGGCTCTCTGATTGGATATAAAAACAAGACCCATATATATGCTGTCTACAGGAGACCACTTCAGACCTGGGGACACATACAGACTGAAAGTGAGGGGATAGAAAAAGATATTCCATGCAAATGGAAATCAAAAGAAAGCTGGAGTAGCAATACTCATATCAGATAAAATAGACTTTGAAATGAATGTGACAAGAGACAAGGGAGGACACTACATAATGATCAAGGGATCAATCCAAGAAGAAGATATAACAATTATAAATATATATGCACCCAATATAGGAGCACCTCAATATATAAGGCAAATGCTAAGAGCAATAAAAGAGGAAATCTACAGTAACAAATAATAGTGGGGGACTTTAACACCTCACTTACACCAGTGGACAGATCATCCACACATAAAATTAATAAGGAAGCACAAACTTTAAATGAAAAAACAGACCAGATAGATTTAATTGATCTTTATAGGACATTCCATCTGAAAACAGCAGATTACACTTTCTCCACAAGTGCACACAGAACATTCTCCAGGATAGATCACATCTTGGGTCAGATCAAGCCTCAGTAAATTTAAGAAAATTGAAATCATATCAAGCATCTTTTCCAAGCATGATGCTATGAAATTAGAAAACAATTACAGGGAAAAAATCATAAAAAACACAAACACACGGAGGCTAAATAATATGTTACTAAATAACCAAGAGATCACTGAAGAAATCAAAGAGGAAATTTAAAAATACCTATTGACAAATACAACAAAATCATGACGATCCAAAACCTAGGGGATGCAGCAAAAGCAGTTCTAAGAGAGAAGTTTATAGCAAAACAATCCTACCTCAAGAAACAAGAATAATCTCAAATAAGCAATCTAACCTTACACCGAAAGGAACTAGAGAAAGAAAAACAAACAAAACCCAATGTAAGTAGAAGGAAAGAAATAAATATCAGAGCAGAAATAAATGAAATAGAAACAAAGAAAACAATAGCAAAGATCAAGAAAACTAAAAGCTGGTTCTTTGAGAAGATAAACAAAATTGATAGACCTTTAGCCAGACTCATCAAGAAAAGGACGGAGAGGACTCAAATCAATAAAATTGGAAATGAAAAAGGAGAAATTAAAATGGATACCACAGAAATACAAAGCATCATAAGAGATTACTACAAGCAACTCTATGCCAATAAAATGGACAACCTGGAAGAAGTGGACAAATTCTCAGAAATGTATAACCTTCCAAGACTGAACCAGGGAGAAATAGAAAATATGAGCAGACCACTCACAAGTGACGAAATTGAAATTGTGATTAAAAATCTTCCAGCAAACAAAAGTCCAGGACCAGATGGCTTCACAGATGAATTCTATCAAACATTTAGAGAAGAGCTAACAGCCATCCTTCTCAAAGTCTTCCAAAAAATTGCAAAGGAAGGACCACTCCCAAACTCATTCTAAAGTGCCACCATCACCGTGATACCAAAACTAGACAAAGATACTACAAAAAAATTAAATTACACACCAATATCACTGATGAATATAGATGCAAAAATCTGCAGCAAAATATTAGCAAACAGAATCCAATAACACATTAAAAGGATCATACACCATGATAAAGTGGAATTTATCCCAGGGATGCAAGGATTCTTCAATACATGCAAATCAATCAGTGTGATACACCATATTAACAAATTGAAGAATAAAAAGCATATGATCATCTCAATAGATGCAGAAAAAGCTTTTGACCAAATTCAACACCCATTTATGATAAAAACTGTCCAGAAAGTGGGCATAGAGAGAACCTACCTCAATATAATAAAGGCCATATATGACAAACCCACAGCAAACATTGTTCTCAGTGGTGAAAAACTGAAAGCATTTCCTCTAAGATCAGGAACAAGGCAAGGCTGTCCACTCTCGCCACTGTTATTCAACATAGTTTTGAAAGTCCTAGCCATGGCAGTCAGAGAAGCAAAAGAAATAAAAGGAACACAAATTGGAAAGAAGAAGTAAAACTGTCACTGTTTGCAGATGACATGATAATATACACAGATAATCCTGAAGATGCCACCAGAAAGCTATTAGAGCTAATCAGTGAATTTGGTAAGGTTGCAGGGTACATAATCAATGCACAGAAATCTCTTGCATTCCTATACACTAACAACGAAAGATCAGAAAGACAAATTAAGGAAACAATCCCATTCACCATTGCAAAAAAAGAATAAAATACTTAGGAATAAACCTACCTAAGGAGATAAATAACCTGTATGCAGAAAACTATAAGACACTGATGAAAGAAATCAGATGACACAAACCGATGGAGAGATCAACTATGTTCTTGGATGGGAAAAGTCAACATTGTGTAAATGACTATACTACCCAAAGCAATCTACAGATTCAGTGCAATCCCTATCAAATTACCAATGGCATGTTTTACAGAACTAGAGCAAAGAATCTTAAACTATGTATGCAGACACAAAAGACCCTGAATAGCCAAAGCAATCTGGAGGGAAAAAAACGGAGCTGGAGGAATCAGACTCCCTGACTTCAGACTATACTGCAAAGTTACAGTAATCAAGGCAATATGGTACTGGCACAAAAATAGAAACATAGATCAATGGAACAGGGTAGAAAGCCCAATGATAAACCTGTGCATCTATGGTTAACTAATCTATGACAAAGAAGGCAAGGATATACAATGGAGAAAAGACAGTCTCTTCAATAAGTGGTGCTGGGAAAACTGGGCAGCTACATGTAAAAGAATGAAAGTAGAACACTCCCTAACACCATACACAAAAATAAACTCAAAATGATTAAAGACCTAAATGTCAGACCAGAGACTATAAAACTCTTAGAGGAAAACATAGGAAGAACACTCTTTGACATAAATCACAGCAAGACCTTTTCTGACCACCTCCCAGAGTAATGGAAATAAAAAGAAAAAATAAACAAATGGACCTAATGAAGCTTAAAAGATTTTGCAAAGCAAAGGAAACCACAAACAAGATGAAAAGACAACCCTCAGAATGGGAGAAAATATTTGCAAACGAATCAACGGACAAAGGAGTTATCTCCAAAATGTATAAACAGCTCATGTAGCTCAATATTAAAGAAACAACCCAATCCAAAAATGGGCAGAAGACCTAAATAGACATTTATCCAAGGAAAATGTACAGATATCCAAGAGGCACATGAAAAGCTGTTCAACATCTGTAATTATTAGAGAAGTGCCGATCAAAACTACAATGAGGTATCACCTCACATCAGTTAGAATGGGCATCATCAGAAAATCTACAAACAACAAATGCTGGAGAGGGTGTGGAGAAAAGGGAACCCTCTTGCACTGTTGGTGGGAATGTAAATTGATACAGTCACTATGGAGAATAGCATGGAGATTCCTTAAAAACCTAAAAATAGAATTACCGTATGACCCAGCAATCCCATTACTGGGTATATACTCAGAGAAAACCATAATTCAAAAAGACATATGCACCCCAATGTTCATTGCAGCACTATTTACAATAGCCAGGTCATGGAAACAACCTAAATGCCCATGGACAAAGGAATGGAGAAAGAAGATATGGTACATATATATAATGGAATATTACTCAGCCATAAAAAGGAACAAAATTGGGTCATTTGTAGAGACATGGATGGATCTAGAGACTCTCGTGCAGAGTGAAGTAAGTCAGAAAGAGAAAAACAAATATTGTATATTAACACATATATGTGGAACCTAGAAAAAATGGTACAGATGAACCAGTTTGCAAGGCAGAAGTAGAGACACAGATGTAGAGGAAGAATGTATGGACACCAAGGGAGGAAAGTGGGGGAGCGGGGGTGGTGGGATGAACTGGGCGATTGGGATTGACATATATACACTGATGTGTATAAAATAGATTACTAATAAGAACCTGCTGTATAAAAAAAAAAGAAGAAAATCAAGGTGTTGAGAGGACCAGGTTGCTCTGAAACTTTTAGGAGGTGACCCTTCCATTCCTCTTCTAGTTTGTGGTAACCCCAGCCATTCTGTGGCTTGTGAGAGCAGAACTCGAGTCTCTGCCTCTGCCTTCAGTAGAACATATTGCCTCTGTGTCTGTATGTATGTCCTAATTTTCCTTCTCTTATGAGGGCACTGCTTATAGTAGATTATGGCTCACCCTAATGACCTCATCTTAACTTGATTATGCCTGTGAAGACCTTATTTCTAAATTGGTCACATTCACAGGTAGCAGACATGAACATCTGTTTTGGGGAACCCAATTTAACGCATAATAATGCTTCATCAGTATTTGATAAGTGGATGAATAAATGCATGTGTGCTCAGCTACCACTTCTGAAAAACCTTCTTTTATACTCAAAAGAGAGGTAATCACCTCACCTCCATATTACAGTAATTATGTGTTACTATACTTTGCGCATGTTGTTTATTAATTGGCCTGTCACAATGCATTTGTTCATATATATGTATCATTATATGACCATGAATTCCTCAGGGAAGGGCCTATGTACTCTTCATCTTCATATCTCATTGCCTAGCACGGTCCCTGGAAGGGAAGAACAAATGTTTATATAATTAAGTTTCTGCTTTCTTTATGACTGGATTATTTCCCTTATTTTCCCCCAAATTACATTGCTCCTGCTCAACCTTTGCGTGGTGGCAGCAGATTGGCAAGGTGGTAAGTTTGTAACATTGAGATGTACAATTCATAGTCTTTCTGTGGGGCTAGTTTACTGTAACCACTTAAGACAGTAAAGAATGCTGTGACTATCTGTGGCCAGCTTACATCACCAGCAATATCCCAGAATACTATATAATAGTGTGGTTTGTGGAAATTAGTTTAAATCAGTGCTTGCAAAGTATGTTTACGTTGCATTTAAAATATTTGTTGGAAAAGATGTTTGCATTTGGGGCAATAATTTTTGGAAAACTTTATGTAAAGAGGAATAATTTTCTAGCTTCACATGCTTGAAGCTAGAAAGTTTCTGAGTTATGTGCAAGTTGCAAAGATATTTCTGTTTGTAGCTTTTAGCTAAAAAACTGATGGCTAAGGGTATATTTTCCTCTTTAGATACAAAAGGGGAGCTTATCTTTTCTTTGGGGTGGGTTCTAACTAAAATATATGAATAGGATAAAGATAAATTGATAATTTAAAGATTACTTTGAGCATAGGAGATAATTATCACAACGAATTGAGGTAAGATATAGCTGCAACTGAGTGTTTAACTTAAAGATTACCTATTTACTGTGGTTGGTAAAGGAGATGGATAAAAGTTATAGAAGTCATATATGTAGCAAATCCATGAATATCTGGCTTTTGCTTTATTCTCCATCTCCTGGCTTTGCATCTTTATTTCAGGAAGCTACATACAAGGGAGGAGATATCTTTTAGAGTTTTGAACTTGCTAATGTTATGTTATGCAGTGACTTCTAATGTCAGTTATTACATTCTGCTATGGTAAAAAATAAATGTTCATTTTACATGTCATCTTGAGTTATTCAAAGTCATAAAACCTATCCTTACGTTAAATAAACATTAGGTTAACTAAATATTTTAAAAATATGAATTATTATAATAAAAATTACTTAGTTGTGACTCAGTCCATTCTTTTGCTATTTGTCTCTTAAAAATGCTATTGATAATCCAGGAATTGTGGTTCTACCAAGACAGTGGAAGTAATGTCTTTACAAACGGTTTGTTAGTCACTTTTAATATATGTTAATCTGGTGGGTTATTTCTACTATTCTCAAGGCAAATATTTATTAAGAGTAAAAAGGAAAACATTTAAAAATAAAATTGGCTTAGAGTTTCGATGCTCCTGTGAATTTATTTTTTATCAAAGGAAGTATAATTTCTGTGTTTTATTTTGACTACAATATCGAAATAAATAAATTAATAAATAATAAAGATACCCTCTTCTATTTTAAGTAGTTTTATTATTGACTAAGAACTTTATTTGATTGATACATGGAAGACTATTTAAAGGACAAATTTGAAAATTATAAAAATTATAAGGAATTTAATTATCATAAACCTAAAGGTAGCTAGCTGGATGAATTTCACTTTTTATTTCCAAACTCTTATCCAAAAAGTCAGTTTTCAGAGGTTTTCTTGTTTTGCTTTTCTGTTCTTCCTGCAAGATTTGCCATGCTAGTTTTAAGGGATACACTTCCATTATTCGTCATTAATGGAATTAGTTATTTGTGATGTTCCACCCGTTATACCTGAAGTATGTGTATCATCAGAAGACTGGCAACTAAGACTTGGTCTTCCCAAGAACAAAGTGTGAACCAAATTGATTTTAAAATTGCACTGCTCCACACAAGCTCTGAGGTTCTAGAAGAGTACCGTCAGCTTTTCTGAAAACATGGTTAAAACAATAGTTAGGGTCCATCATTTTTGGTTTCCATGTAATGACTTAATATTAAGTGTGGTTGTTAGGATTTTGGCAAAGGCTTTCATTCCATATTTAGTTGAGAAAATTTTTAAATATAAGAAGTTAAATAATATATGTTTTTGGAAAACATTAAAAATTTTTTTCTGTCTGCAAAAGGTACTTAAAATGGAGAGTTAAATGCTGGAAATGTTTCTGATGAGTTGTAGATATGTTCAGTCGAAAGTTTCCAGGTATTATTAACACCGTAATCACTACATACATATAGTTAATCTGTCTTTCATAATTGAATTTTCTGGATACAAAAATGCATAGAAAGAAGGTATATGAGAATTGTTTTCTCTTGCAACCAATGCAGTAACACTGTCAGTGGATGAAAAGCTTGGGACCCAGTGTTGCAAACAGATGAGCCCATACTGGCCTCTCTTCCTCTGCTCTTACAACTCTCTACACTTCATTATCCAAGGAAAACATGCGTTATTTCACTCCTTGGCTTGCTCTCAGAATAAAATCCAAACTCCACGCTACCGCCTGCATAGTCTCAGCATGATTGGAAATCTGCCTAAGCAATCTGATTTTAACTCTTGCCCCTCATTTCTGTCTGTTGAATTTCCTGTTTTCAGTCAGGAGTACTCTTCCCCCTTGATAGATTGTCACGTGGCTGGAGCCCCTTCACTGTTTTGTTCACTGAGGAAATGTTTACCTCCTCTGGGAGGCTTTGCATCAACTCTCTTCTAACTGTCCCTATTCTAAAACTCGTAACCTTATTCTAATTTTCACCTAGCATTTACTGCTCCTGGAATTTATCTCTTGCTTGTTTGTTCTTTCTTCCTCTCCTCCTTCACTATCTTTCTCTTTTCTTTCCTTTCTCCCTCCCTTACTTTCTTTTTTTTTGCAGTACGTGGACCTCTCACTGCTGTGGCCTCTACCATTGCGGAGCACAGGCTCCGGACGCACAGGGTCAGCGGCCATGGCTTACGGGCCTAGCCGCTCCGCGGCATGTGGAATCTTCCCGGACCGGGGCGCAAGCCCGTGTCCCCTGCATCGGCAGGCGGACTCAACCACTGCGCCACCAGGGAAGCCCCCTCCCTTACTTTCTTTTCATTTTGTTACAGTCTACATCCCTTGATAAAATGTACATTCCATGAGAGAATGGGCCTTATGCATTTTCTTTGTTGACATATGCTATTGCCTAGAAAGGGAAAAATAGAAACTTTATAGTGGAGAAATCTGTCCTTCACCATCTTAATCCCATGATCAGAGTTAGCATGATCAGTGATGAGACAGATCAATACCATGTGCCTCTTAACACGTTACACTGAGGAGAATACAAAAAATAATTCACCGAAGAATCTAATCATGAGGAAACATCAGACAAAACCACATTATATAATTGTCCATGACATTCAAAATTTCAAGGGCATGAAAAACAAAGTAAGATTGAGGAATTGTTCCATTTTAACTGAGACTAAAGAGACCCATCTGGGGCTCAGTGGTTAAGAATCTGCCTGCCAATGCAGGGGACACGGGTTCGAGCACTGGTCTGGCATGATCCCACATACGGCAGAGCAACTAAGCCCTTGAGTCACAACTATTGATCCGCGCTGTAGAGCCCGCGAGCCACAACTACTGAGCCCTTGTGCCACACTACTGAAGCACGCACACCTAGAGCCTGTGCTCTGCAACAAGAGAAGCCACTACAATAAGCCTGGGCACCGCAACGAAGAGTAGGCCCTGCTCGCCACAACCAGAGAAAGCCTGCACACAGCAACGAAGACCCAACACAGCCATAAATAAATAAATAAGCAAACAGAGAGAGAGAGAGAGAGAGAGAGAGAGAGAGAGAGAGAGAGAGAGAGAGAGAGAGAGAGAGAGAGAGAGAGAGAGAGAGAGAGAGAGGGAGGGAGGGAGGGAGAGACCTGTCAAGCATGTGGAGTATAGGATCTGAGATTTGCTTTTGCTCTAAAAGGTATTATGGGTACAATTAGAAAAATTTGAGTAAGATATTTATGTTAGGTAATACTACTATATAATTGTTAATTTCCAGATTTTGATACTTTTATTGTGGTTATATAAGAGAATGTCCTTACTTGTAAGAAATATATACTAAATTATTTACAGTTAAATAATTGTTATGTCTGCAACTTACTGTCAGTGGTTTCAGAAAAAACATGTGTGTGTATGTGTGTGTGTTTATAGAGAGTGTGACAGACAGAAAGACAGAGCATAGAAATGATAGAGAAAATATGGTAAAATATTAAGATTTGGCCAATCTTGGGGGATTTGAGCATACAGTAATTCTTTATACTATTATTGAAACAATCTTTAAGTTTGAAATTCTCAAAATTAAAACAAGAAAACTGCATCCAAAGTTGAACAAAATAACTACAAACAAACAATTTCAATTACTAATTCACTCTAATTAAAACCTTAAATATGCTTAAGAAAAACACATGTTCTAATTGTTTATAAATTAAACTGATGTGAAAACCAAAGATTTGTATTTATCCTATTGAGATCTTTGTAGGTCAGCTAAAGAGTTTATGGGTTCTACTTTGAGAGTAACAAACAGGTTAACTCCACGCAGTTAGTGATTAAAGAATAACCTAAATAGGATTCAGAGATTTTATTTCTACCTTACTTTTTTGGTGTAAATTAATATTTATAAACTGAGAATAGTTTTACAAAAAAATAATGCTGGACACATAACTGAGACTTCATCAAGCCTCATTAATTTCTAAATAATGATGTTTTATTTATTTCTTACCCTGGGGAATTTTGCTCAGAGTTGCTAAACCCAAGCTTTTACTTGAATGCCTTTTAAATAGTGCAGACTCTGAAAAGGCATTTCCTTCTTCCAGAAGATAGTTTGTTCTTTAAGTACATTTTTTAGGTTATAAAATAAAAGATGCAAAGGAGAGCTCATAATGGTTAATATCTGGCTTAAAATTCTAATTACGGGTGTTCCTCACAGATTCTGAATGGCTGGACTGTAATACAGGAGCCAGGTTTAGTTTGTAATGGCCTCAGTATTGACCTTCCCTGCCATACAACCTGTGGGTGTCAGGCTAACATGACAAAATGGCTACTATCCAGGGAGTACCTTTGTTCATGGAGTTGGATACCTTCCATATCTTGGAACATAATAACAAGCATCCAATCCAAAATTACTGAAGCAGATAAGTGAAACAGAGTACATCATAAGAGTGTGTTAGAGTCATTTAGTGCATGCTTATTTTAAGCTCATCTGACTCCTTGTTTCCTGATTAAATCCATGCTAGGCCCTTTTATGACCATTTTTACAATTGCATTATCTCAGCCCTACATGGCTGAGAGTCATTATCAAGTTCAGTAGATGAAGCCATGACAAATCCTAAGAAAAATGGAAAAGCTGTAATGTTCGGTGAAGAATACAGTGAAGTAACTGGCCACTGTTAGAGAGCAAGAGGAAAGCAAAACCAAGGCAAACTCTGCTTTCTAACCTCTGTTTCTTTCTACACCTGAAAATTCTACCAACATGGCCCCTCCAAAAATAGGTATATCAGAGAAAATTGAGCCTTACTTTGTTGGATAGTATCATGCATGAATCAAGGCTGGAGCACAAAGGACGTTTACATGTGATGCCTTCATAGATTGAGAAAGATAACTGGATGCACATCGTTGTACATACTGGTCATCTGCATGACCCCAACCCGATGACCAGGCTGGGGTCATGCAGATTTTGAGCTTGGAACTGCTTCTCCCATAAACCAGTAGTTGAGAATCAAAGATCATTTATGATCATAAAAACTTTAGTGGTTAGCTTTTTTTTATTGAGTTTGTGACCCATGAGAGCTTATTGTAAAACTGGAATGACCCACCAGTTTTGGAAAAGTGGAGTTAAGCCCCTTACGCAGGTGTTCTCAGTCTGCTGGTTCAGTGGGTCAAGTTAGGACAACAGCATTAAGTAGTTGGAGTGAGTTTTTATTCAACTTGTTTCAGTTAAGATGTTAGAGTTTTTGTGGCTCTTCTTAGGGAGCTCAGAGCAGAGCTGAACCTCTTCCACACTGCACCCTGCTAGTCAGGCCGAGCCAAGAAAAATGCTGCTCCGTGACCCCAGATCAGAAGGTTAAATCAAATGCTACAAGTCTGTTTCTCAGCCTTCCCAGATACATTTGGCTACCTTGTCAAAGGACAAGTTAGTATCAAAGAAATAAAAACAAGTGTCACTTTGTCCCTGTATGAAGATTCCTCTTCAGGAAGTCCATAACCAGCTCTCTCCTGATAGAGATTTGGTGATTTGATATGACTTAGCTCCTTCTCCTTCCCCTTTATTACCTCCGACACCTCCTTTGGAAACTCTACTCTGTACCCTCATGTCAACAAATCCTAGTCATTAAGTATCTCCTGTTGCTTTACTAGTAATTATGCCTGTTAACCTCACAGTAGAAATAAACGCAAGGTCTTCATGACCTAGGAGACATGACATCGATTCTCCCATAGCCTTTCGTTCTGCAACTCTTGACTTACCCATTGCTAGGGCTGCTGTAACAAAGTACTGCAAACTGGGCGGCTTAAAACACAGAAATTTATCGTCTTATGTTTCTCAGGTCTAGAAAGCCTAGATCAAGGTTTTGGCAGGGCTGCTTCTTTCTGAGGGCTGTGAGTGAACCTCTTCCATATCATTCTGCTACCTTCTGGTGGTTGGCTTGTACCTTTGGAGTTTTTGCTTTGGCAATCTCTGCCTTTATTGTCACACTGACTTTCTTCATGTGTGTTTGTCTCCACATTTCCCCCTCTGTAAGGACACCAGTCATATTGGATTAAGGCCCACACTAATGACATTATCTTAATTTAACTAATTACATCAGCAGCAACTCTGTGTCCAAATAAGGTCACATTCTGAGATGCTGGGACTTAGGACTTAAGCAGATGAATTGGTATGTGGGGTTGGGTGCAGGGCACAGCTGAACCTGTAAGATACATCATTTTTCCGCACACTCTTGAGGCTCTCTTTCATCCTGGTGATAGTGTATGAAAAACAGAAATCAGCCATTCCTTTTGGTACATTTTTTTTCATAGAGTTATATGGATTATACTCCTTTTTGTCTATTTTACTATACTTGTGTAGGTAGAGAAAAATAGTTACCTTTACTCTGTCAGCAAATATGCACTTAATTAAATAATCAAAACTTTTGTGCATGCATCTGACTTACTCTGTGACACTATATCAAGTGCAATAATAGTGAAGATTTCGCATCACGTTACCTTCTTTTTTCCATTATCTTTATAAACTGTAAATAATTGTTAAGTATTATCATCATCATCACTAAAGCTTACAGATGATAAATTATATGCCTGAAGAGATCAAGTGAAATACAGGAAAGAATCACCGTAAATCCACTAGTTCACTCAAAAGAATTATCAGTATGAATTGAGATCACCTGCAGATTGGGTAGCAGGTGTCATAACTACTACCACCTCCTTACCTCTGCTGCTATCAAGGGGTCCAGCTACGTCAGGTACCAGTTGTCTATTTTAATCTTCATAACAACCCTAAGAGAAAGCTATTATTCTCATTTTACAAGTAAGAAAAGAAAGAATCAAGACATGAGTTTTGGTCAGGGTTACCTATGGATGTGCAAATACCAGTCTATCTTAGTCCAACATCCATCAGTGGACGCTAAACTTTTAGGTATGCTAATGGGCAGAAGTTTGCAAAGAGTGTCAATTTATAAACAACGGAACTTATTTTTAAATATTGAGAATGAAAAAATGACCAAAAGACGTAGCATCATCAAATCAAAATAAAAGGAGAACTAGGGAATGAATAGGTGTAGGGCTTAGGGTTTCTGTGTTAATAGGAACAGTATCGGCTCACAGGGGCAGGGGCTACACCTAGCTGAATGGAAAGACAGTGTTTCATTAGATGAGCTGATTCAAAGACAATTAAGTCTTAGGCCTATGTGGAAAATCTCTTCTGGGTCTATCACTAACTCAAAACCCACTTTATTAACAGTTAGTGAAGACTGAACCTATTACCAATAAGCTCATGAAAAAAGTGTTCAACATCATAAGTCGTTGGAGAAATGAGACCATATGGCCACTAAATACTCACTAAATGGCTAAAATGAAGGCAGTTGACAGCCACAAACATTGGTGAGGGTGAGAAGCAGCTAGCACTTTCCTACATGATAGGTGGCAACGTGACATGATGCAGTTACTTTGGACACTTCAGACAGTTCCATAAAAAGTTAAAATGAATATACCCTGTGACCTAGCAATTATGTTTATATGCAAAGAAATTTATCCAAGAGAAATGAAAACATGTCTACAAAGAGCCTTGTATCCGAATGTTCATAGCAGCTTGATTTGTAATCACAAAAAACTGGGAACAGTCTATCAACAGAAGGAAGGGGTAAGCAAATGGTGGCATATTCAGACGGTGGACTACTATTCAGCAGAAACAAGCAGCAACATGAATGAATCTCAAAACTTGATGAGTGAAAGATACCAGACAGAAAGAAATACATACTGTAAGTTTTCATTTATGTAGAACAATAGAGTAGGTGACGTAGTCTCTAGTGAAAGAAGTCAGTTCCTTTGAGGGCAGGATGTTGACTGGGAAAAAATATAAGGGAGCTTCAGGAGTGGTGAAAATTCTGTGTCTTCATAGGACTATGGGTTGAACTGTACACTTCAGATCTGTACAGTTTAGAATATGTAAGTTACTCCTTGATACAACTATTCTTTAAAATCATTAAGCCTTACAGATTATGGATCACTCAGGCATTGAAGGAATGGCTTGTATGAATGTGTATAGCCAAATATTCATAGGGGAATGAGCACAAAAAAACACAGTTACACATAGCATATGAATGGTGACTGTGTCCCTGACTGATCTGTTTTGAGGAGTGACGGGTAATGAGAAAGAGGGTACTTTTGAACCTGAAATGTATTCTGAGAAATCCTGTCAAAGGTTACTTTTTAGGAACACCGGGTGAAATCTTCCCCTTTTTCAGTACAAAGTGCCCTCAAATTGAATTTACTGACTGCTCCCCCAACTTCCTGCATCCCTTACTTTTCCCTGGACATCCTCAGTAGCCAGATGGTCATTTAAAATGATATGATTATCCCTTTGAATTGACTGTGGTCAGAGAGGTGGAACTCCCATGATGCCACAACAAACCCAGCTTGTGCAAAGGCAGGACTAATTTTAAAAACTCAAGTGTTATGTCTGGGATTTTTTTTTTTTTTATTATTAACCTCTCCTAGAACTCTTCTCTGCTGTCATACATAAATCAGAGGATTATGAAAGAAGTAGTCAAAGAGGCTGTTTCCTTCTAAGGCTGTAATTTGGCTCCATGAATTATTAATTATTGAACCGGTATGGCATCAGCTCCTCAGAACCTAATATAAATGTAAAAGGCTCACCTTATCAGTTATAATCTAAGGAGCTGCAGTAATGTGATTCTTAACCATTTAGTGCTCTGTGGTATGTTAAAGGGAGGTGGACTATTCAACCCATCAAACTTTCTGAAATAAAATATGAAGCAAGGAGGAGGATTTTTTTCTTTGCAAGTAGATTTGAAATTCAGTATAAGGAAGCAGATGTGGATTGCTTCAAGGGTTTTGATTATCGTGAAGGATGGAGTTGTTTCATAGATGCTGAAGCAAATAACAGGACATGTGAAAGAGTGTGGTTCAAGAAAACTGTCTGAAAGCAAAGCTTTAGAACATCTTGCATCTCTGCTGCTGTTAAGGAGGAAATAAATAATGCACCAAAGATTGAAGTTGTGCTAAAGATAAGTTCAGTATTTGCTGAAAGCAGACATCTGACCTAGTAAGTACAGTGTTTTTCATGTACGAATTATAGCTCTTCAAAGAAGCAAGAAGTAAGACTGCATGCTCCTTTTTGTTTCTTTTGCTGGTATACTTAGCTTTAATACTTGATGAAGCCTCCCAGACTTCTTTGGTTCTCTCTTTAATATGTAATGTTTTATTTTTAAAACTTCTACAGAAAAATAAATGAGCTTAAAATCTGTTCTTTTTTTTTTTGCAAACATTAGTCTCATTTTACATGCAGGTTTTTTTGTTTTTTTTTTTTTTTTAGCAATTTCAGAAGTGTGCTCTCCAAGTATACATACAACTGACTCTATCAAATTCAGACAACAGCAGTCCTAACTGATGTTACATTTTCACAACTGTTCAACATTACAATTTAAAGAAGGAAATTACACCAAAGCTCTGATGTAGCCAATGATTGTAAATTGGTGGTTTTATCAATATAAATTTTAATAAGGTAGAAATATATGTTTTGGTTAGCTACGCTAAAATAAATGTGTTATGTGTCTCTAGCTTAGCCAGTATAAGATATTATTTTAGAAATAATTATTTTGCTAAACCTGTGCAAACTTTCATATTATTAATAGCTAGTTAGTAGCTTTATTACTTTGAGTAAACTGCAGTGATGCTAGTTCTATTTGACTTAAATTAAAACAGATTACAGTTTAAAAAAATAATTTTATGAGGTTAAGTTTGATGCAGGAAAATAGAGAGTAAATTCATTCTACAAAAATGGCTAAATGTGAAAATGACCTAGGAATTAAAAGCACCTTGATTATGCTGTTACTTGTGTATAGCCAGTTTTTAACATAATGACAAGTTGACATTTTGCATGAACCTATATGACATTAAAGTATTAAAAATAGAGATGATTTTCCTGGTTAGGCCAGAGAGACCAGGGTATGACATGTAGCACTTCAAAGATAAATAACAGTGCATCAAAAATTATGAAAATTCCTATAATTTTAAGTATTCTTGAACAATAGCATACATATCCAAAGAGTTTCCTGAATGAAAAGAGGGGATGCCACGTAATTGTAGGATGCATTAGAACAAGAATAAAAAATGTTTCTCCTTTAGGGTGAAATAATTCATTTTATGTTTTAAATAAATTGTTGATGCAAAATTAGGAGCAAATATGCTCCTAATTTCATGAAATTACATGAAATTGTTTAACTGATAATAAGGTACTACTCATGGTATGTAATTTAGACGCATTTCCACTACTAGCCAACAGCTACCATTTAAAAAAAGTAATATTTTCCTGACTTTATTTTCTGTATGTGATGTTGACCCGTTAAATTGCCATTACGGGGGAAAAAATGTATAGAAGTAGGTTTACTACGGGCAGGTTTAGTAAGACTGTATTGAGCAGACTATGCTTTGGTTCAATATTAAAACAAGTCTCTTTATAACCAAAGCATTTCCAAGATCCAGTTTCTGGCCCATCACTTTTGGGCAGCATATTACCAAAACTTGAGAGTTCCCTGAAACTCTTGGAAATGAAATTTGATCAGAGATGATGGGCTCATTCTCCATTCCGTTTTGCTAACCCGATTTGATTCCCTACTTTCCATTGCCAGAGATTTGGACTGTGTATTTGGATTTTCAATGAAACTATAGAATGTAGGAGTCAGGCTTTTTCAGAAGTTGGTTTGTTAGATGAATGTTAAATTGTAAATTTGCCCAGTGACAGATGCTAAATTAAAAATCAATAAGGACTTAGGAACGGGGCAGCATATTGGAAAAAAAAAAGCAAAATGCAGAGAGCATCCTGTGGCTCTTCCCAGGCGTTGTACTAAGGAAGCCGTTGAAGGCGGGAAGAAAGGTAAAACTTTGCTTGGAGACCCTTCTGTTGTTGTTCCATATCTGCAATCACTTTCTCTCCTGAATTGTTCTTGCCCTGGGTTAGTCTCTAGGGTTTGTCCCTAGATTTCTCTTCGCTGACCATGTTAAGCCAGGATAAGCATTTTAAGCTTGCTCACTTGCTAACACCCTGTCTGGTGTTTTCTTTAAATCTTTTTTTTTTTTTTTTTAACTCATGTAAGGTTTGAGCCATGGTCACTTCTGTGACCATAGTTTCAAGACTGTGTTCATGTAGCGGATTTTTTTTCATGATGGATATCTTAGGATCCATCTGTGATTTCAGACTGAAGTGGGCTAGAGTTGTTTTTGAAAACAAGTTATGCTGCTTTCTAGCCTTTGCGTATTACATAAACTCTCTGAGCCTCTGTTTTCCCTATTTGTAAATGAAGATATTAAAACCACCTCACTCATTAGATTACTGAGAGGATCAAATGAGAGAATTCATATAAAATACTTAATTTTTGCCTTACATATAGTAAGTGTTCAATAAATTTATTACTGCATTCACCTAGTATTTCAGGAAGGCTTCTGCTTTTCCAAAAAGTCCCTGCAATTAATTCTAGTTTGGGGTGGTAATGGATTTGGTCTGGTATATGGATTCTAAGTAGAGTAACCATGAATCTTATTTAAATGTGTATTTATTTTTAATGAAGAGTAAAAATCAAATGGTTTCTGTCATTACCAGCTCACCACATAATCATGTTGTGGTGGAAATCTTGTAAAGAGTAACTTTCCCATTTTTCTTCAGATAAAATCAATAGATATGAGTGATTTTATTAGTTATGAAATACATCAAGGAGAAATGTAGCTGTGTGCATGATGTAGTATAATTTAATGTGGGCAGTCAAAGTGAGACTAATTATGGGTTTGGGTTTTCCAAGGAAGTATTTATATAACTAACTTCTGTAGGTTGAAAGCCACTCCTGTTAGGATTTCCAGGTTTTCTGCCTGGAAAGTAAAGTAAAACCATTTCTCCTTCAAGACCTATCTTCTTCATAGAACCTTCCTGATAAACACCACCATGAAATAATACTGTTCTTTTTTAAAAAAAATTATTTTACATTGGAGTATAGTTGATTAACAATGTTGTGTTAGTTTCAGGTATATAGCAGAGCGATTCATTTATACATATACATATACATGTGTCTATTCTTTTTCAAATTCTTTTCCCATTTAGGTTATTACAGCATATTGAACAGAGTTCCCTGTGCTATACAGTAGGTACTTGTTGGTTATCTATTTTATATAGAGTAGTGTGTATATGTTAATCCCAACCTCCTAATTTATCCCTCCCCTTCACCTTTCCCCTTGGGTAACCATAAGTTTATTTTCTAAGTATGTGAGTCTTTCTGTTTTAATACTTTTCTTATTTTAAACATTTCTACTGCAACAAAACCAGAAACGTCTTCCTGTATTATTTTGAAGTTTTCTCCATTTTTTGCATACCATCTGTCTTTCTCTTAAAGTATATTACAAGGCTTCGGAATCATGTGCTTACCATCAAACCTTCCCCTGCCACTTGATGCATGATTGTGTTTCTGGAGATAAGTAGGGAAGTAAGTAATAGAGCTTAGCTTCTAAATGCTAGTTCAGTAAATCAAAGAGGTTGTAAATCGTAGATTTAGCAACAATTTAATATTGCCAAAATATTAATAAAATATTATTTTCTACCTGACTATATCTGAATGATGGTACAAAAATCATGCCTGTTATCATTTTTTAAATGAAAGGTTTGGTGATATTTTGTGCCTGTAAGCAAAGAAACTAACTTTGTAATAGCTTTTATTCCAAGTTTTCAAATAACTACTTTGACATAATTTGGATTATGCTGTTCATAATAGGAATAACACTAACCCATGCTCCAATTTTCAGGTTCTAACAATACCACCCTCGTTGTTTCTCCCCTGGTTTAAAATGACCCCCTTTTGGGGCACATTCTTACAGTTTTCTCATAGGATTTTTAAAGGATAGGGGTTAGTGTATGGAGAAACTAGCATAAAACATAACACATGAAAAATAATCATTTCACTTTAATTTTTGCTTCTCTTTCCAGCTTTAAGATGTATACCAAATGTTGTGATCAAAATGATCTCGTTATTCCCGCTTTGACCTGCCTGTATTTAGAGTTAGTTTACTCTCCAAATTGGCCAAAATCACAATTGAGAATTATTTCTTAATAGGTTTTGGAGAGTCAGTTACATTATTTGGATCTCATAATTTTAGATTAGAAATCGACCTCGGAGATCATTAGCTCATTACTCAAATGGGGAGATAGTTCCCAAAAGGCTCCTCAAAGTCATAGAGCCCGTTAATAGTGGAGCGAGATACAGAAATTGGGTCTCCTGACTTCTTGTATAACGTCCACTTTAGTGCACCTTATTTCCTCTGAGTCAGATAGATAAACTGTTCCCTGCTGCTGTTGAGACATCTCTCAGATATTGGTGGATAATGTAGCACAGTGGCTATTTTGGAGTACCACCCCAGAAGTTAAGATAACAAAAGATAGTTTTCACTTGAATGCGCTTTCATGTGTAAATTATTTCACAACTTAGAACATTTTTTTTCTGTTAAATAATAGGTTTCTGATATTTTGGTTTTTTTCTAGTTTTCTCAAGTGGGATGAGGGATGGAGACAATTCGAGTAATTCAAGGGGAGGGAAGCAAACAAGAAATAGAATTTCATTCTTATTCAGAATGAACGATACACCTAGTTTGGTGTTTTCTTCAGGGATCCCAAATCTATTGGTTCTATAGTTGATAGTAGTTTGTGCTTCAGATAGGCTGCACGCTTTGTAGAGGGTAAAACTTTCACCACACTAGTGTAGCTGCTTGTTCGCCACAGTGCATTGTCAGGTGAATTTTAACCAAAAGCTCAAGAATTGAATAGTTTAATCCTACAGAAGCAATTTTGTTCACTGGCAAATGGGTACCTGGATTCTGAGTATTTCTCAGAGGACCTTGCTAGGAATTTAAAATACCTTAAAGCTCCTCTTGGGGCAAAGAACAGCTGCTGGACAGTTATCTAATAAAACAGAATCAGACAAAGATGAGGTCTGTGACATAAGCTCTGCTGAACTGCACCTGACAAACTGATCAAGACAACGGGCTTGTGGAGACGGCCTCACCAGGACAGGGTTCTGCCCCCTACCCGCCCTTGCAGCTGAATTTAATGAGATTTTATCCTGTACTAAACATACAGTCTAAGGGCTGAGCTTCCTGAGCAATTTTGTTTGATTGTTTCTTCCACTTTGAGTTTAGGAGTAAGTATGAGGAATTAAGCCAAATGAAAATTCACCAGACGACAGACTCTAGGTCCATCCACATCTCTGCAAATGAGAAAAACAAATATCGTATATTAACGCATATATGTGGAATCTAGAAAAATGGTACAGATGAACCTATTTGCAGGGCAGAAATAGAGACACAGATGTAGAGAATGGACGTGTGAACACGGGGAGGGGGAATGAATTGGGAGATTGGGATTGACACATATACACTATAATGTGTAAAACAGATAGCTAGTGGGAAGCTGCTGTATAGCACAGGGAGCTCAGCTCGGTGCTCTATGATGACCTAGAGGGGTGGGATGGAGGGGTGGTGGGAGGGAGGTCCAAGAAGGAGGGGATATATGTATACACATAGCTGATCCACTTCGTTGTACAGCAGAAACTAACACAACATTGTAAAGCAGCTATACCCAATAAAAATAAATAAATAAAATACAATACAAGAACCATTTCTTCTTCAGAAAAAAAAAAAAAAATTGACCAAACGGCATAGAGAAAGGTGTGGATTCAAACTTAAAAGTTTCAGATTCAAGCTTTTCCTCCATCATCTCTGAATTTAAGCAAGCTTCTCAAATTATCTTACATCCATTAGTTTCTTGTGAAATACAGTAATGATTCCCACCTTCTTCATGGTTCAAGGGTTGTTTTTCTTTTTTTTCTTTTTTTTAAGAATTAAATGGACTTAAGCAATTTGAAAGTCTTTTTAAGTGGCTCATACCCTTTGCTGGATAATTATAATTGCAGTAGTTCTTTGGGTATCTTCTCTTGAGTGGAGGAGTGCATTCATTTACTCAGGCTGCCATAACAAAGTATCATGAACTGGGTGACTTAAACAGCAGTAATATTTGTTGCCCAGACCTGAAGGTTAGAAGTCCGAGATCAAGGTTTCTGCAGGGTTGGTTCCCTCTGAGAGCTGTGAGGAAAAATCATCTCCAGGACTTCGTCCTAACTGCTGGTGGTTTGCTGCCAATCTTTGGTGTTCCTGTGTGTGTAGAGACAACACCCTGATCTTAGCTTTAATCTTCACATGGTGCTCTTTGTGTGTCTGTCTGTCTGTGTCCAAATTTCTCTTTTAAAAAGATATTAGTCCTCTTGTATTAGAGGCCATCCTTCTCTAGTATGAACTCAACTAATTACATGTGCAGTGCCCCTCTGTCCAAATAGGTCATACCTTGAGGCACTGGGAGTTAGGAGTTCAACATAAGAATTTTGGGGGGACACAGTTCAGCCCATTATAAGGAACATGGGCAATTTTTAAAATTACTTTCTTAACTTAGTATCCTTTCTAGTGACTGGAAACTTTGGGATTACCATAATGTCATTCTTCATCCTTCCATTCCTCCATTCCTCTTACCTTTATTAACTACAAATAACAAACTACCTCCTAATATACTAAATTTATAACCTCAAAGTAGGAGAATATACAATGAGATAATCATTATAGTGAGTAATTATGAATCAGTCTTAGTAAATTAACAGTGTAGACTAATCTGACCACCAGCAATTATTTTATTCAGTTTTTGAGAATCAGCGAATAAGGTAGCCAACCTGACGAGAGTTTATATATTTTCAACTTTCAAAGAACTTTAATTTACGTTATGTCACTTAAACCGACACAGTATGATATATACCCATATTAAAGATGTGGAAATTCAAGTTCAGTGGTGATGAAATATCAAAGGTTCCTTGGCTAATGACTGGATTAGATACAGCCTGGATTAGATTTTATGATCAATATCAAGTCCAAATCTTGAATTCTTTCTGCTCTATCATCATGTTGCTCTCTAGAAAATTGGTGTAGGTAGGTTTGTGGCTAAGATAGATCTCAAACAGAGACTGATGGAATTATATAGTGAACACTGTAAGCATAGATTGTCCATATAATATTTTCTCAATTTCCTTAAATCAAATCTTTCTTATTCCTGTTATCAATTTACAGTAGTCATTATGTATGAGGCTCTATGGTTGACATAGATTATGAAATAATTGTTTCATTTCTCTTAATCATTTTTCTTCTGGAGAAACCTGATATATTTGTTTTCATTGCTGTTCTAACAAATTATCACAAATTTAGTGACTTAAAATAATACCCACTTATTAGCTCACAGTTTTCCTGTATCAGAAGTGTAAGCACAGCATGAATCTCTGTTCACTGTCTCTCAAGACTGAAAGCAACGGAATCAACAAATTTTTTGTCTTTTTTTTTTTGTTTTGGTTTTCCTGGAGCTGTAGGGGAAAATCTTTTTCCAGGATCATTCAAGCTGTTGGCAGGATTCAGCTCCATGTGACTGTAGAACTGGTCCCCGTTTCCTGGCTGGCTCTTGTCCTGGAGTCATTCTGAGTTCCTAGAATCCACCTACATACCTGGCTCGTGGCCATCTTCAAAGGCAGAGATGGTGGGTCAGGTTCTTCTCACACCTCTCTCGGCCCCCTCCCCTTCATCCTCATTTCTCAGGCCTCATCTTCTTATTCAAGTACATCTGATGGGCTCTTCTGTCTCCTGCTTTTAAGAGTTGATGTGATTACACTGGTCCCACTGATTATCCAGAATAACCTCCCTATTTTAATGTCAGCTGATAAATACCCTTGATTCCATCAGCAAAGTACCTTCTAAGCAGTACCTCGATTCATATTTGATGGAATAACCAAGAAATGAGAATCTTGGAGGGACATACATAGAATTCTGCCTGTCATAGCCTAGTGACTTTTCTTTTCTTAAGCATTTTCATATTGAACAGAATATGCCCATAAAATCATGTATTTTAGAGTATAAAAAGTACCTTCACATTTATTATAATAGCATGTATTTTCATGAAATCTGTAGGGGATTGAGATAATCATCCTCATTTCATAGATAAGGAAACAAGAGCATCGAGCTTAAGAGCTTTTCTCAGGTGCAGGAGACCTGTAGTTGAAAGTATATTAGAGATCCTCTCAGTGTAAAGAACATCTGTTAGTCCTTAACGTAATACAGAGAACCAGGCCTTTATTTTACTCCTGCTGTTTTAATTATTTATATAATTGACATTATTATTTCCTTATTCATTTCTGATTTGTGAATCTTACCAAACTAGAAACCAGTTCAGGACAGGGAAGGAGGTTGTTAGGGAGAGTGAAAATTCCTTGACTAAACGCCTGGGTTCTTCATCAGTATAATACGTATATTTCCAAGCTTGGTTTACTGAGGGGGCTTGGAAGCAATAAAACTCCAGTAGCAAAGAGTACACCTAGAACCTAGATCTTGGTATTTAGATACCATTGTCTCCGGGCTCCCTGGAGAAGTGGTTGATTCCAGGACTGGAGCAGAGAGACTATAAGATGAGCTTGGAGCATCTTTGGCACCAAAAGTAAGGGAGCGCTCTAAAAGGATGTGGTCATGTCAAAGGACACAGGTGCCAACCTGAAAAGGGCTCCCAAAGCTGGAAAATTAGAGCAACCCAATAAATAAGTATAAGACTGAGTTTTAACCCACAGGGTAAAATAAATAATTATGAGCCCATACTGAAATAGATAGATAGCAAGGTAGCAGAGAAGACACAGTTCATCCTTGTGGAAGAATCAGTTAGTAAATATACAAGAAATAAAGAAGACGGAACATCATCATTAGAAAACCATGAGAATAATTGTTGTAGGCAAGAACCAATGATGGATGCTAAAACTAGTGGATGAAAGTTTTAGGAAAAGAAAACTTTTCTTACTCAAAAAGCATCTACTGATGAGTCTTCATTAATTACAGAGGGGAAATATATAACTTTACATTGGACATACCTAGCAGACACTACCTTAACTAAGTGTTCATTCTTAAGAACCATGATCATGATTGACATCACTAATAATGAGACATATGGACATTATGTACCTCTGACATGATACCCTTAGAAGGACATATCACTTCTGTTTTGTTCTTGAGAAAAATATGTAACCACCATCTAATTATGAAAAAAAATATCAGACAAACCTAAATTGAGGGACACTGTACGAAGCTATTTAACAGTTCTCTTCATTACATCCTTATATCGTGGAAAAGGAGAAAGGCATTAGTGAGAACACTGGTAAAATCTGAATAAAGTTTGTAGTTTGTTTCTAGTTTTAGTAATGGCACTATGGTTATGTAGGTTAACTTTCGGGAGGATGGATGAAGAGTATGTGAGAACTCTCTGTACTATATTGGCCATTTTGTAGTCTAAAATAATTTTTTTTTTAAAGTTAGGTTCTCCCATATACTAGCTTTGTAATATTGAATTAACTCATGTAACCTCATTGAGCTTCATTTTACTTATCTGTAAAATAGGCTTAACAATTCAGAGGCTGTAACAGACAAAGCATGTGAGATGTCATTTAGACAGCATAATAATTAAAAGCAATGGCTTTGAACTTATACAAATGTGGTATAAGTCTTGATTCTGGTGAGACCATGCACAACTACCTAAGTGCATTAAGCCTCAGTTTCCCTGTTGTTAGTACTGATAGTTTTATTGTGAGTTTTAAATAGGATACAATAGGTAAGCACTTATCAGAGTCTTTGAAATAGTATAGACTCAAAAACTTGCTATTATTATTACATATTTATGTTTAAAGTTTCAGTGAATTGGATAGGTTTTAATTATTATGTGTCAAATTCAATGAAACTTTAAAAAATGTGGTAAAATGTGTATAACATGAAATTTGCCATCTTAATCATTCTTAAGTGTACAATTCAGTAGCATCAATTATGTTCCCAGTGTTATACAACAATCTCCAATATTTATGTCCAAAATTTTCCTTACCTACCGAGGGAACCCGTAAAACCAATAAGCAACAACGTCCCATTCCTTCCCCCCCACCAGCTCCTGGTAACCTTGCTATGTTTTGTGTCTCTATGAATTATCCTATTCTAGATATTTTATATAAGTGGAATCATATAGTATTTGTCCTATTGCCTTTTGTTTCTGTTCAGGGCAGCTTTTTACTCGAATCTCAGCTCAGCAACTATTGCTCTAAACACTATTTTCTATACTTGTATGAGTCGGATGGTCAGGTAAATATTTCGTTAATGTCTTAATAAAAAGGGAAATGAACAATAATCTGTCAGTCTTATTTAATAAATTTAATAACCAAAGAGTTTGCCAAGAAATTATGTGTGAAAATGTTCGCTACAGTGTTATTAATTGTAGCAAATGGTTAACTAAATGTCCAATAACAGGTGAATGATTAAATTAAAACTGGTAGGAATTGTAAGAAAACGCTGCCTGATTATTTCTGGGTAGTGGGATAACAGGTAAATTTTATTTTCTGTTTTATTTTACCTATTTGTTATTTTGAACATGTATTATTTTCCTAAGAGAAATATCTAAATATAAGAACAAGTTTACATTTAGTCAACTGATCAGTAAATTTATATATACTACTGATATAGACAGTATGCAAGATAAATGTTCATACTCCTACCCAGAGTATTATTTGTGATACTCTTTGTCCATAACTTACTTGTGAATGGGCAAGTAAATCTGTAAATGCTTATGCCAGGAGGTAAACGAAGAATCAGGCAAAAAAAAAATTGAATCCAGTGCTCTGGATTCCAGTATCTCACATTAGATTTTCTTTTTTTTTTTTGCATAAAACAGATACTAAAAATTAAGCGTCTAAAATATTAATTTATTTAGTTTATGTGTTATTATTTGAAGCTGGCAGTAATAAATAGGTTTGATTTATAACATAATAGGCATAGTTGAATCTGGAGAGAAGGTCCATAAAAAAGGAAGTTATGTTTACTTGTAACTGGTTTAGTTCAAAACAAAGAGGAAAAAATATTGAGATGAATCAGTTGTCAAGAGACCCAAATATAGACATACTTTTAGGATTTTCTTTATTTTTTTCTTTGCAAATCCATTTTATACACCACCTTATCTATGGATCAACCAAAATGTAATAACTTTTGCAACATAACTGCTATGAATCTATCTTGCTATATGGAAGGATGCCTTAAAACGTAGGAAAAAAAACCATGAAACAAACATAAAGAACACTAGAGTGGGGTTTGGTGGTGCATCTGTATTTTAGTAATCTTAGCTGCATGTGTTATTTGGCCACATTTGTTGGACTTGCTTCCTCATCTATCAGATGGGATGATACTCCCCCTCTGGGTCATGAGAAGGTGAAAATAGTGTGATGTGTTGAAATTCATAATCGAAATCAGTCAAAATGTCAAATTTGAGGTCTGATGGATATAACAAATGCAGTCATGAAAAGTTGTCCCCATCTTGACAAGAGAATGTCTCGCTTTAAAAAAACCCAGTATTTTAAAAATTGGTAAATTAAAAGATTAATAAATCTTCACTTCACAAAATAATCCATATGTGATATGTCTAAATTGTTTTAACGTCTAAATTGTTGACTGATGTGTTGACCATACCACTGTAATATGTGTGTGTACGTTCTTTATATAATGTACATATGTATCCCTCCACTTTTACATGCATGATAAACATTTGCAACACATTTGTTTAAAATTACTTCATTTATGAGCAGCTTGGCAGTTCAAAAGGATTAGACTGGTCATTATGTTAAAATATGCTTTAGGGAGAAAATATCTGAAATCACAGGGCACTTTTTTTTTGCTTTGTTTTCATTCTGATCATAAGCAATTGCCTTATACAAACCTTATAACAGCAAAGAAATATTTTTTGTAAAATCTAAGAGGGAGTTTGGACTAGGGCATTTCTGTATTGATACCCTCAGAGTTACATATCCGTTGAGACCAATTACAAAGGTTCACAAGGTTGTTTTTATTTTGCTTTCTCTTGATGCCTTTTTAATGAGGCCTCCCTGTAAACAGCAAGCATGGTACTTGTTGGAGACCTGTCTGCCGCCTACAGCCATTTATTACTAATACATCTGGGAAATGGTTTATAAATTAAATATTAGGAAAATGTACTTTAGGAAAAAAAGTAGTAAGAGGTATAATTTATAATTCTCATTTAGGGAGTCAGGCCAGCAGTTTGCTAATGGAAGGGCACTGAGAGCCACTCTTGGAACTATGGTCATGGTTTATGTAATAAATAAAGAGTGGATGAAGGGAGTCTTCAGTGTGTATATTTGATATGTGATTCATTTCAATAAATTGTGAAAACAGAAGAGCCCAATTCTTCCTTCAGAAAGACCCCTTGGAAAAGTGAGAAATAATAAATAACAAAACTGACATATCAATATGTATTATAACTCCTCCATAGGACAAAAATATTATGTTTATCAATAGTAAGTGAATATAGTTTCATCATAGAATAAAATGTGTTAATAGAAGTCAGTGTCTTCATGAATTTGAAGTAGAAAGGATATTAGAGGCTTTTATTTTTAATTTTTTGTAATTGAAGTACAGTTGATTTACAATGTTGTGTTTCTGGTGTACAGCAAAGTAATTCAGTTATATATATGTGTGTGTGTGTGTGTATGTATTCTTTTTCAGATTCTTTTCCATTATAGTTTATTACAAGATATTGAATATAGTTCCCTGTGGTATACTGTAGGACCTTGTTGTTTATCTATTTTATATAACTTGTTTGTATCTACTAATACCATACTCCTAAATTATCCCTTCTCCCTGCCCTTTCCCCTTTGGTAACCATAAGTTTGTTTTCTATGTCTGTAAGTCTGTTTTGTAAATAAGTTCATTTGTATCATTTTTTAGATTCCACATATAAGGGATATTGTATGATATTAGTCTTTCTCTGTATGACTTAATTCACTTAGTATGATGATCTCTGGGTCCATCCATGTTGCTGCAAATGGCATTATCTCATTTTTTATGGCTGAGTAATATTCCATTATATATATTATACACACACACACACACACACACACACACACACACACACACACCATCTTCTTTATCCATTCCTCTGTCAGTGGACATTTAGGTTGCTTTCATGTCTTGGCTATTGTAAATAGTGCTGCTGTGAACATTGGGGTGCATTTTTTTTGTTTGTTTTTTTCGGTACGCGGGCCTCTCACTGTTGTGGCCTCTCCCATTGCAGAGCACAGGTTCCGGATGCACAGGCTCAGCGGCCATGGCTTACGGGCCCAGCCGCTCCGTGGCATGTGGGATCTTCCCAGACGGGGGCATGAACCCGTGTCCCCTGCATCGGCAGGCGGACTCTCAACCACTGCACCACCAGGGAAGCCCATGTATCTTTTTGAATTAGAGTTTTCTCCAGATATATGTCCAGGGGTGGGATTGATGGATCCTATGGTGTTCTATTTTTAATTTTTTAAGGAGTCTCCATACTGTTTGCCGTAGTGGCTGTACCAATTTACATTCCCACCAACAGGGTAGAAGAGTTCCCTTTTCTCCACACCCTCTATAAGAGGCTATTTTAGAACAGTCTTCTCGTTGTAGACATGGTGAAATAGAGGACATGCCTGTTGATGACTTACACAAGGTCTCATAACTTTTAAAATATTAAGCTTTAGAGGTTATTTGCGGGGCTTACTTTGCAATTGATTTTTGTACATATACAGCAGATTTTGTACGGTAGAATTCTGCTCTTCAGCTAATCAGTCAGGTTAGGTCTGCACGTTATGAGACTATCTTTCACATCTGTATCATTAAAGGAAGATGAACCATAGTTGTGTTTATACACCCAGAATTTAAGGGGAACAAAATTATAGGTTTAGGATCATCTTCTAAAATGTTTTGAATCCTAGGGAATTAAAGCATACTGATCTTGGAGGTTTTATTTATTTAATAAAAAACATCTGTACCTTTTATAAAGTTCTGAAGTTTTAAAGATATATTTTCAATATTGTTATAATGGCTGCATATAATAATTTCAAATATATAAGAAATGAATTCATAACTATGAAATCATAACTTTGTAGTCACATTTATTTCCAGATCCCATTTCAATCTCTTTTATTTCATTTCTGTAAGAATGTTTAGGCTGTATTTCAATATGAATTTCAAAGATACGATCAAACATGTATCATGATATCTATTCTCTCTTTGAAAGAAACATGAACGTATATTTTCTGTATGTACATTATACGTACATACAGTCGACCTTGAACAACATGGGGGTGGGGACACCAACACCTCCCCCCGACACACACAAACTGCAGTTGAAAATCTGCATATAACTTTCGACTCCCCCGAAACTTAACACCTAATAGCCTACTGTTGACTGGAAGCCATACCAATAACTTAAGCAGTTGATTAACACATATTTTGTATGTTATATGTATATCTATATTTGTTTTATGTATTCATGACATTCCTAACTTTTTCTTAATCTTTTCAGTATTTCTGGGATACATGGTTTTTCTGCAATGTTTTTCTGAATATCGTAAATCTCCAAAAATATTTTCAGTACATTTTTTGAAAAAAATTGGCATGTAAGTGGAGCCATGCAGTACATACCCATGTCGTTCAAGGTTCAACTGTATATTTATAGAATTATGTATATCTATGTTTATAATGTTACTATTTTATATTATTACATTTTTTCAAAATATTTTAATCTAACTTTGTTAAACATCTTTATTGGAGTACAGTTGCTTTACAATGGTGTGTTAGTTTCTGCTTTATAACACAGTGAATCAGTTATACATATACATATATCCCCATATCCCTTCCCTCTTGCACCTCCCTCCCTCCCATCCTCCCTATCCCACCCCTCTAGGTGGTCACAAAGCACTGAGCTGATCTCCCTGTGCTATGCGGCTGCTTCCCACTAGCTATCGGCTTTATGTTTGGTAGTGTATATATGTATATACATACATTCCTACAGAGTCATTGTCTTTTTGACTTCTGAACTGATAGTTTCTACAGAAAACAATTCACTAGTGGGGCTTTATTGATATCTTGCTGTCACCACATCATGAAGGGAAATCCATTGGATCATTGATAAATATTTCAGTATTTGGGGAGGCTAGCTATATCATAGTTTAGTCATTTTTAGCTTTATTTATAGCCATTTATCAAACCCACGTTGGCTTATGAGAGCAAGTTCAGAAATCAGTGACGTACGTTTAAACATTTCTCTTTATCTAATTTAAATCGTTATTTTTTTTTAAAATTGAGGTATAATTGACATAACATTTTATTAGTTTCAGGAGTACAACATAATGATCCGATATTTGTATATAATGAGAAATGATCGCAATCATGTTCTTTTGATGAAATGGTATCTTGGCAAATGTAAGAAGATGAAAGATCCTCAAATGCACTTTGTGGGGCAGACACTGAAACTCTGTGTTGACAGCTCTTCTCTAGTTCATCCTTCTGACAACGTTTACAGTTAGAAGAGAACAGACTATTCTCTAAGAGTCATAGTTTTTAGATAAAGATTGTTACAGAGGCATAATAATTCCAAAAGATTTCCATCTTCTAACAATCTCCTGAAATTAATGAATAAAGACAATGGCCTTTTATTCATCCAAGTTTACCACATCAGGCAGTGGAAGTAGAAAATGGTTTAAAATTAATCCTTTCTCTTGACAGTTGTGTAGTGGTAATCCTCCATTTTTATCCTCTCAGAGGATATTTGAAGGTAACATTTTTATTCTCCTATTTTCATATTCTCTCTCATAATCTCATATATTATATTGTCAGTTTCATTGCTGGTGGCCAAAATAAAACTGCTGTGGAAAGTCAGTGCGAGGTTACTAGAGTTCTGAAGAATGTATCAACACTGAAAATCAATTTCAGGAATATTTTCAATATTATTGTGTTAGAATACATATCCTTTACTGAGAAATCAAAAATAAAAGACTGGATTAGCCCATTTATGTGAATAAGCTTAAGGATAAATTAGCTCTACTTTCATATTTCAAAAGTTGTAGTACAGCCAGTCTGACTATGGTATCTTGGTCGAGCAAAGATAAATGTTATTTTTATTCATGTGTGATATTAGTAAAGTGTCAGAACTATTCTTTAAGCCCTTTATTAGTTTTGTTTTGTTGTTCTAATCTCTTGTTCACAGTAAGCACCAGCCCACCATAGTGCAACGTCTGTATTTCAGCTGGACTGTACATTTAAAGTAATCATTAGCGCAGTCTGTCTCTTCCTTGGTTATTATTCAGTCAATTTGAAAAGTGGTATACATGTATGATGCATACTTATTTCCTCAGAAGTATTGAGCAATTTATTTAATACAACCCATAAAAGTGTTCAAAATCTAATTAAAAAAATTTTAGTTAAATACACTTTTTGTGGAGAAGGTAGACTATTTATATATAAAGAAAAATTGAATGTTGGGGCCTTAAATGATTGCCCTGTTTAGTTTTATGGAATGGCTTTTCAAAAGGAAATTTTTTTTTTCAAACTGCAAGTTCTACAGTGCCCTGTTCTATCATTCACTGGACTAATTCCTTCCTTTCATTTTTTTCTTTCTTCTTCCTTGTCTCCCCCTTCCATCCCTCTCCCTCCTCTTTCTTTATTATGGAAAGGTAAGTCACTGGGAAAAGGTACTGGATTCCTTTATGCTGTGTATATCCTGTAAATTTCATTGTTTTTTGCCTCTTTTCCTTTTATTCTGAGCTTGTTGCATTTTGAAGCATATTTTCTCCTTTTCAATTTAGATACAGTTTACACACTGTAAGAAACTTAAATCTTAAGCATACAGATCAATATATGTACTTATGTAATCATCACCCAGATCAAGATAGAGAATATTTTCTTTACCTGGGAAACGTTCTCTTTTACCTCTAACCAGTCAATGCCTCCCTACCCTGAGACAATTGGTCTTCTGATTTCTGTCACTATGGACTAGGTTTGCCTGTTCTTGAACTTCATATACAGATAATTAAATAAAGGATGCATCTGACATCCTTTGTATCTAGCTGGTTTAGCACTACATAATAATTTTTGAGATTCGTTTGTGTTGTTATATGTGCTCCTTTCATTGCTGTATGTTATTCTCTCATTTTAAAATATCACAATTCTTTGTCCGCTCTCCTGGTGATGGACACCTCTGAAGCATATTTATGTGTATATTCGTCCTCAACTTTCTCATCAGTTGGAGGTACCCACATGGGGTAGTGGTTTACTCTTCTAATTGTCATGCTATGAAATTTATTCTTTAAAAATATTGTGTTTGAATATTATTGAAATCTCAGAAATTATCTAGCAAGCACAGGTTTTAATGCATATGATTCAGTTACCTGTTTTATCTTCATGGCATTGTTGTACCACCAGCCAGAATTTCCTCTTCTGGTGACCATCCATCTGCCTTCTTTATATTTCTTTTTATATTCTATCCTGCCTACTTCTAAACTGGGAGCGCTTTGACTAAAATTTTCCCTGGTTTCTGAGAATCTTGAAGATTTTGGTCCTTAATACATACTCAGTCATGTTTGATGAATTGATAATATTTCACTTCAAGTTGTTGGGTTCTTCATAGAGATATGTTCTCATTAAACATTTAGCAAATACTTAGGTTATTGTTGTTTTTGCCTTATAATGAAAGTGCTAATGTAATTACACCTTTTCAACATAGTATCAAGGGGAAGGGGCTAAAGAGAAAGAATCCCTTTTTCAAGTGTCAGAATTGTTTTAAATTATTTTATATCAAAAAAATCTCTAAAGTCAACTATGCAGTTTTATATCTTCCCAGCTGAGTATATGGTCATCTTTATGAATCATTTGGAGACTGATTATTGCATGGTATTGTCTTTTATAGTTCTTTTGCTGCTTTCTGCTCAGGCTTCTATCATATATTATATATCATTATATTAACTCAACTTTCTACTCCCTACTGTCACTTAAGCCTCCTGGTTTTCTTCTTCTGATCTTCTTTGTAGAATCAAGCACGTTACCATGTTAGAAGCAGCATAAAAATTTAACTCTATAAGCTGTGAAAGAGTCGAGTCCACAGGCTTGAGTTCATACACTTTGTAAGATTTAAGAGACCATTCTTAGTGAAGTAAGGTGAGGGGGGAGTAGTGTTTCTCTGGCATTTAACTTGAACTTTCAAAATAATCCATCTGTTCAAGTGTAGGTGACAACTTGCATTTTTTCGTGTATTCAAGTTTAGAGAGAGTGTGAGAGTTTACTAAATACTCAATGCAGTTAATCAGAGACCCTCCATGGGCAGTCAGTGCTTTCATAACATGTGTTCTTCCTCATTTCCATACCCTGATGTTTTCATTACATGCACACAGTTTCAATTCTAGATCTTTCTGTTTTTAGTCTCTTTTCCATGTGAATTTATGCATTTACCCTTATTTTGAATGTTCATATTACTTGCTTATTATATTTTTAATATTATACATTTTATTAATTTTACTGTAGATTGATAGGTTACTCATTTTTCTCTCTCTCATATATATATATATGTATGTGTTTTAATGAGAACATTGAATTCTCTCATCACTATGCAGCAATATTTGATACAGTTTAACTGAGTTATTAAATAATTGATGATACTTTGGTAATAGGTTCTTTCCTGCACTTATGCATCATAAGTATACACTTTTGTAATTTAAAACAAGGCAGAATTGCATAGTACTTAAGATATAAAGCTTTAGAATTAAACGGCCTAAATTTGAGTCATAGATATTCTGCTTGCTATTGTGTGACTTGGAGGAATTTTGTTAAATTTACTGGATCTCACTTCATTCATTTGTAAAAACAGTGGCACTAGAACCGACCTCATAAAGTTGTTATGATGACTGAGTTAGACTATACCTTCAGAATAGATAAGTACTTAACATATGTTAGCTATTATTTCTATTGTTCCAAGCAGGCAAGTCATTTTTATTCAAAATATATACAAGATTCCATATGATCCTGTATAACTTCACATAGTAAAAATGTGGTATGTGAATTAACCTATAGACTATTTTCTGTAACCGAAATTGCCAAAAGGCTAAATATTTTCATTCAGTTTGGCTCTTGTATCTCTACTTTAGCTAAACCAAAGTGAATGATAACAACCATAGAGAAATTGCTTCTTGACTACAAATAATGAGACACTCGAGTTTAAATTACTTCAACAATGGTCTTGATTAAATCACTCTCAACTGCTTACTTTTAGAATCCAGACATTACTTCTAAGAATAACAAAAGAAAACTCAAACTTCCCTTTTTGAATCACTAAGCCTTTTAATATTGAGAGAATGCTTTAGGTATGAAAAAAAAAAGTTAAACATCAAATTTGTTGAACATATAGGTGTGTCTTCCTAAATTATTTACCTTTGAAAAATATATTTTTCTTAATATGTTTCTCATTCTATGAAGATTTCTGTATAAAGCCCTGAGTATATAAATATTAAATTAAATTCCTTTTTTTGACTACCTACTATTGGCAGCTACAGCTGTGGGTTTTTTCAGTCAAACATTTTGCATTTTTAGTGCTAACAGCTCAGTGTTTAGCCTAATCTCTGCATTGGCATCCAGAATCTATTTTAGTGCTGCTAATTGAGTAGCAAAGATGACAGAGACCTAAGTCTCCCTCTCACCATGAGCACTAGGGACAGTGCCTCCAGCATATGAATGGTAGATGCTGGGATGGAGGTATGGCTGGAAGATGGTAGATGTAAGACTTCCCTGGTCTGTGGGATTTCAAGTTTTTCCAACAGTGTAAGATGGCTGGTAGGTGCCTTTGAGTTACCAGAGATGCTATTTGAGTTATTTATGTAGGTGTTTCATCCCCCGCTCTGAGAATATAACCTCTTTGGGGAGCACATTTTAGGTGTTAATTTGTTTCTTCTGTATCACTTAGCATAAGGCCTTGCACTTATGCCCCACATAAATATTTTTCAATAAATGAAACAAGCCTATAAGATTTTAAAAGGAGAGTGAAATTTAAAGAATACTTTGAAAGAATATGACAACAAAAATTGCACATATGAATAAAAATATGTAAAATGATTCTCACTAAAATATTAATGTGTGGTTGTCTTTTGCTGGGAATTCAAATGGTTAAAACATTTCTTTGTAATTGTATCATTTGTATAGTGATTATGCATTATTTATATAATAAGAAATAAAAGAACATACTCATAGTAGATTAAAAAAGAAAACCTGAGCAAACCATTAACTATAGAAGAAATCAGTGAAGTTTTCAACAATACTTTCCAAGAAATTATCATGCCTGCACCTTCAAAGAACAGACTTTTAAAATTTAATTTTTACTTGCGTATGCAGAAAGACAGAAATCTTAAAAATTATTTTTATAGAGCCATCATTTACATCAATGCGAAGGCCTGACAAAAATAGCACAAAAAAAGACCATTAAAGCAAAATGCTGGTGAGACAGAAAAATACAGCAAGCAAAACGTACCTCCCTTCTCACACTTACTATTGGACTAAAAATAATGTGGTATATTGAATCCATTTCTTCTTTCTTATAAAATGACCCATCACATTCCTGTCCTTGAAAATGTTATGACTTTATAAAAGTCAGGTAGACTTAGGAATGTAAGTTCAACAATTCTGTTTTAAAACCAGCAATAATTTATACATATATTAAAAGAAAAACACGTAAAGAGGAAAATGATAAATGTTGAGGGAATTTTGTTGGAAAACTCTCCCAGTATCTCAAAATCAGGAAGCAGTTTCCTCTTCATCTGAATCTTTACTTCTAATATATTAAGTATAATGCAAGTATAGGTTTAATCACTTTCTACGTTGGTTACTCATTCAAGAGCACCCCAATACTTTTCCTGTGGATGAGGTATTCTGATTCCTCTTTGACTTAAGAGTGCCACCTAGTCAAACATCATAGTGTTAAATGCCTTCATCCTAGGAGAGTTTACTGTCTGTCATGTAGCCTCTATCCTTAGCCTTCTCAGCATGAATGACCATTGCAGCAGCAAGTGTATTTTGTAAAGGTATTGATTGTGTTGCCTTGTGAAGGCCCTATAATGTTTTGCTCACATCAAACCTTCGCTCTCTGAATGAGAGAACTGTAATAGCCTGAGCCTCCCGGTAATCTATATGAATTCTATAGAATTGCAGTTTATGGATCAGCTTTGAAATAGTATGCTGTTTCATTGGGCTTAACCAGGTGTGGGAAATTGTTTGGTGCTTTTATAAAGTCATAACATTTTCAAGGACAGGAATGTGATGGGTCATTTTATAAGAAAGAAGAAATGGATTCAATATACCACATTATTTTTAGTCCAATAGTAAGTGTGAGAAGGGAGGTACGTTTTGCTTGCTGTATTTTTCTGTCTCACCAGCATTTTGCTTTAATGGTCTGCTGCACTAAATTCCTTTGCTTTTTCCATCATGTTTTTTTTTCTTTTATCCTTGTATTAATAACATAATAAATTCATAAACTTCCTAAAACTCTGATATTTCATTTATATGTCGTTGCTGTTGGCCTTGTTTATTTTCACCTCTTCACTGAATATTGTTTTTAATTAATGTTGGCCCTGTCTCATTAGAACTCTGGATTTCACCACATTCTCCTCCTTCATTACCAACTCTGGAAGCTTAACAACCCAAGTTATAACCTGTGTTCATATTACTGTAATATTCTTAACTACTGGGTGGATTTCAAATATAAGGTGCTTTGGTGGTGAGAGTTATTTAGTCAGTCACCAGCTATTGTATAACTATTAGGTTACCTGCAGTGTCCTGTCCTTACAGAGTAAACAGTCTAGTGGAGAGAGAAATTTAAAATATATTTAGCAGATAATGATTTTATGTAATGAAAGAGAACTTTTCTGTAAGTTAGAATCTGATTCCCTCATAAGATCATTCCATATCATGGACCACATGTATCCTCCAAAAAGAATAGGATCATTAAGTTTCAGACTTTATAGATGATGTCGCTTTATAGTCAGACTCTGCCATGTACTGCCTTCGTGACCTTGGGGAAATTTACTTCATTTAGCTATGCCTTCAGACTTTGCATCTTCAGAACGGAGATAATAGGAATATCTGCCTTATGTGGCATACGTGAAATAACCTTTGTGCAAAAATGTACTTAAGTGATAGTTGGTAGGTAGTTGAACCATCTTGTGTTACAGATGGGAATACTGAGGCACCAAAGTTAGGAGGCTGCCCATAGTAGGGCTGGTGTGCTCCCTTCATGGACTGTATATTGGTGAACTCCATCACGCTTCCTCATTTGAGTTTCCAGTTACCACTGTTCATTCTGGAAAGGCTGTGTAACTTGTGTTATAAAAAAACCAAGGGGCTGTCTGGTATCCTGACTTACTCCTGCATCAGATTTGCTTCTCTTATCAGAAGCCTCATAGTTTGATAACTACCCTTCTCCACTGAGGGCTGGCAGACAGGTTATAATGGCTCCAGCTACCTACTAGGTTTGTGCTGTGTTGCCTACTCCCTTGGGGTATTTATCTGCCCTGCATCAGGCAGAGGTGCATTTCGTTTCCATAAAACATACTCTCTGTTTCTCCTCTTATCCTCTGTTTTCCGTGTTAAAGCAAACGTAAGTTTGTGGATGGATGAGAAGAAGCCCACTGGCAGGAGTGGTGGGTATGGGCAGTGTCAGAGCTGTTTCAGTCCACGAGTTACTGGTCTTTTTAGTCAAACAGACAGTTGGTGGCAAATTCAGGAGTAAAACCTAGTTCCTTCAATTGAGTCTACTATCTACTGTATCGTGAGCCAACCAAGGACTTGAGCAACCGCATTTTGAGCTGGTTTCAAAAACGGTAACCTCAGTCCAGCTTTGAATTCAGAACTACTGAGTTTGCACTGCACTGTTTGATGCTCTGCTCTAGGGTTTTGAGCAAGGCCGTGAACTGCTGCTCCTTTCTCATCCCTCATATTATTAACTTACCAACAGATCCCTTGGGGAGTGATTGTAAAAAAAACTAATAAAATGAGATTAGAGCAACCTCTTGAAAATAATATGTAGAGGGCATTTACAAATGCTAACCAAGACAAGCGATTCACAACACAAAACGGCTTATAGCCCAGGTACTAAAATGACTACTAAACCATTAGCTACAGTAGAATTTCCCCCAGTAGCAAATGTTTCCTTACTGTCCTGTTATATGCCTTTTAACATGATCCACTGTCAGCATAAAGCTATAATTTGGCAGTTAAATTTGTGTATTTAATAACTGTTGATAAAGCTGAAATAAAGAATCAGTAAAATGATTCCATTTCTTTAATGCACATCCAGGGTTTAAGGAAGAGGAAATCATTCAGCATTTCTGATATATAGAGGGCAGGATGTACTATATTAAGAAGAAATAATGCATAAAATGATGTCTGGGACATTGAATTGAGGAAAGTAATCAATATCATTTTTAATCAGTGTTGGCTTGCATTGTGAAGGAAAGGAATGATTTAAAGTGTATGATGTTTGTATCACAGAGTTTAGAAGATCCCAGGAGGTGAAAGAAGTTTTAGATCCATAGGGTGAAAGAAGAATGAATCTTACTGTAGGACAAGGACACTGAAACCCAAAGAGATAACGGGTTTTTTTTAAGATTTTGTCATAAAAGTAGATTTAAGTTTGCTCCAGGATTCAGGACTAGGATTAATAGGTAGAAGGTAAATGGCCACATGGTTCAAGTTTTAAAAAGGATTTCTACAAATTGGATCTTCCCAACAATGGGAGAAAAATAAGCTGCTTTGAATAATAGTGAATATTCCATTATTGCAAGTAATTAATCATGTAACAAATAAGCTTCTGATGTGAATTCTGTACCCCAGATTTCCATTGGCTGAAAACCTTGAATGGTTATCATCTACATTTCACTCTAATACAGCTTTCTGTACCTTATGATTTTCAACTTTATTAAGATTTTATAATTTTTAAGGTGGTAGTTGGGATATTTCTAGAGATCACCATGTGTTTAGGATATGTCCAACATTCATTTGTTCCTATATAGGGGACACAATAAACTGATCTCCTTAAGTGCCTTCCAGCTCAATGATTGAAAAAATGCTGGCACTTTAGTGAAATGTAATGTGGATGACATAATATAACATAGTAAACAGAAAAGTCTGCAACTAAAAGATAAAGCGCTTATATGACAAATAACATTGTGTGAATAAATCTAAAATGTGATTTTGAACCAATTTTTAAAACTTCTACTAACAAGCACAATAAGTTCTCATGCAGAAGTTCATGAGGAGCAGAGGATACGTTAAGGAAATTTACAGATAACCAAACGCCTTCTTGTATTAAATGCATTTGCCAAATCTTTAAAGGAGTAACTGTGTGTATCCAAATGTGAGTGGTTTCCGGGATCTACCTATTCCCCTCTCCCTCACACATATACACAAACATAAGCACACACATCAGCTCAAATAGTCATTTCCTTTATGTTTTCAGAACATTAAATGTTTGTAATCACTGCCCTGCATGACTATAATTTTCAGTTACAGGTTGAATAATTCTGAGGTGTTGATTCTGCTGGAAGTTGTGGTCACTGGACCACGTGATTTCTGGAAGATACCCTGGCATGTAGAGTCCTAGGAAATTTGCTGGAATCTGTTCCTGATTCCACCTGTTTTCAGGACATAGCATAAGTAGATATTATGACTTCCTGTATCTAGTGCTGTCAGCACCCTGCCTATATGCCTCAGACCCTTAATTGTGTTCCTGAAGACCTCCAACCCCTATTACCTACAGCTTTTTCCTAAGGTCTGTCTTCTTGGAACTGTGGGAAATTGCACTGTCCATATGTATAACTGAGCTTTCAGTGCTGAGAATTAACATCCCCTGGAAGTAGCCCTCCGCTAGTGACTCTCAAACGGTGCTGTGTAAGTACCCTCGTTCCCCTGCCCCTCAGGCAGGATAACCTGCAAGATGTGTTTTACACCACTCTGCAGAGTTTCTGTGCAGGATTGCCCACTGTATTAGCTGCTTTGATAAAATTTTATTTATTGGATGGTTTCACTCCTGTGTAACATTTCCTCACTTTCTTCCTAGCATTACCTGCACTTTCTGAATAAACAAGTTTTATTCTAATACTTGTTTCAAAGTCAGCTTCTGGAAGAACCCAGACTAAGACACATCCCACCCCCAGCTGGCAAGAGCAAGCCATCTTGGAAGGGTTTATAGAACCAGCTTTCAGTTCAGGCTACATTTTTCATATTCCAGTCCCAGTTCAGCCATCTCCCATCCCCCTAATAATCAACATCCTATAATAATCAGTGCCTTGTTATCAAGAGGCAGTAGGGAGTGAGCTTCAGGGTGTCCTTAAGAGGGTTTCATATGTTGATCTTAATTTCCTTTTTTTACTGCGCTATAATGGGCAGCAGTAGGCAATCGGTACTTGAAGCCCCTTTTCATATCCTCACTCAGCGTTTTGCTGAAGGATGTGTGTCCTCACTGAAGTCTAACATTTCTACATCAAAGATAGGGCCAAGACCAAACTCATTTACAATCTAACTACTGAGTATGAGACTCTTACCTTGTTAGGCAGAATGCTAAGCACTTCACAGTCATTATCTAACATTATATTCATGGCCATCTTTTGAGAGAGAATGGTTGTTCCCATTTTACCAATGAGAAACCTTAGTCACGGAGAGATTGTATAATTTTCTTAACAACACACTAGCAAGTAAGAGGCTAAAAGAGCATTTGGACTTTTAGATGTTATTTATAATACTTGGCATCTGAACACTGGCGTACTTACTAGATTTTGTGTTCCTAGCCACTATCTAGTCTGACCTCTTTAACTGATATGTTAAAACAGCTTTGTTTCTGTTCTCTGACAGTGGAATAAAAAAGCAGTCACCAGGCGGCTCTCACCGTGGATAAAGTTACACAGACTTGGGGAGGGGTATTGCACATGAGGGACGCTGTCCAAGGGAACAAAAAAAGAGGGGAATGCAGGTCAAATTTTTAGGCTAAGTTGTGTTACCCACTGAACTTTTCTGCCCTTTTTCCTGAGCTCCTACCCCAGTTCCATTCAAGCATTTCCCTTTCCAAACTTAATCTAGACCCTTTGGTTTTAGTTCTGCTCATTCTGCAACTTTTTATAGAATGGAAGGTCTGAATTTCATAGTGGCCAAGGTTCCCTCTTTCACCCCCAAACAGATGTTGTGTTCTTCACTGTCCCTAAAAAACAAAGACATCTTCTCAATGGCAAATTCTAAATGTATTGTAATAGTGAGCTCTGTTTTGATTCCCGAGAGCCAGGATCAGGAAGATAAAGATTTGCATCAAGTCCTTATAATCTAAAGCTGTTGTTCTGCAAGCTGGTTTCCACTGCAGATAGCTTCTTCCCTATAGATTGTTGGTCCTTCTAGTCTAAAATGGGATACATGAATTTATTTTAGCATTTCATAAGCATCTCTACATCCTCAAAATTATTCACAATTTTAGAGGAGTGGCTTTATCTCACCATCACAGTGTGGAGATCTTTTGATGTAAAGGGAGATCCATTAATATCCTGTTTTATTCTAATGTCTGAAAGTGACATGGTTTCAAAGGGATGCTTTATCATTTGTAGGCATGGAGGGACCATCAGGTCATGAGATAGGAGATTTCCTGCAAATTAATGAGTGCCGTGTTGTCCAGGAACTAAATTTCTTTTATCCCTATCTGCCACCTGTCCTGGATTTCTGGTTCTGAATCTGAATTTCCATGCCAAACTGGAAAAGCAGCATTGCTGTCTTTTCCACAGCAACTTTGGATTTTAGCAAGTAAGGTGGTGCCATTATTTTTAGTGAAATGAACTTTGAATGAACTCCAGTAGCAATAAACCAATAAAATAAATAATGGATTCATCTCAGAACAATCTGACTCGTAGAAGTAGTGTTCCTGGGAAGCTTGTGTGTAACTGCCCTCTAGCAAGCCTCACAAGTTTTTGTCTTTCTTTACTTTTTTATTTTTCTTTTCCAAATAGACGATTTTTGACAAACAGACTCCTAAGGGCAGTCAAGTATCAAATACAAAGTTATGGCTGGTACAGCTACCTTTGGGATCACACGCTCCATTTATTCGTTACAGAAAGCTCAGATGCACAACCATGCAGTGCCGTTTTGTGTACCTGTCAGTTTAGTTCATTTAATGAACATTGATCATGCTCATTCAGACACATTTCTTCATGCTGCAAACAAGTTAGTCATTTCTGAAAGATTCGGTAGAAACTTTAGTTTTCTGCAAACTGCCTCTGTGGAATGCTTTTTGACAAAAATAAATAAACAAACATGACTAAAATGTACCTTTATTTTTGCTACAAAAGAGAAAATATGTCAATTAAAAATTTATTCTGGGGCTTCCCTGGTGGCGCAGTGGTTGAGAGTCTGCCTGCCGATGCAGGGGACATGGGTTCGTGCCCCGGTCCAGGAAGATCCCACATGCCGCGGAGCGGCTGGGCCTGTGAGCCATGGCCGCTGAGCCTGCGCGTCCGGAGCCTGTGCTCCGCAAAGGGAGAGGCCGCAACAGTGAGAGGCACGCGTACCGCAAAAAAAAAAAAAAATTTATTCTGGTTTTGCTGATATAAACCCAGTATTTGTCTACTTAAAATTGAATTTTCACTTTCTTTGATAGTCATTAGATTCCTCTATGGATGTTTCAAGGTTTGCAGCATTATCTGTACCCAAAGTCATTTCTTTCTTCTTTTTCAAACATTCTTTCTATTATAAAACTTCCTACTGGGTAGTTTCACCATTCATACATTGTGTGGAGTGCACTGATCAGTTGGTACCAGATTTATCATCCTACATTAAAGTGAGAAAAATACTTATTGTTTTTCTTCCGTTTGATTTTTGTATCCTGTCAAAAAGTCTCATAAAGGGAATAGTTTATGTCCTTTAGTTGGAATACTCCATTTTTTATGAATGATATTTTGCTTTTCAATTATTATTGGGTACAAATTAAAAAAAATATGTTCAGTTAGTTTGCCTCAGCTAGAGGTGCATTATATTTAGAAATGATTTACTGATAATTGTTGTGTTGGGAGATGATCCTAATCGGGTTTTGGAAAGGGCTAATCAAAGGGATGCTTTATCATTTGTAGGCATGGAGGGACCATCAGGTCATGAGATAGGAGATTTCCTGCAAATTAATGAGTGCCGTGTTGTCCAGGAACTAAATTTCTTTTATCCCTATCTGCCACCTGTCCTGGATTTCTGGTTCTGAATCTGAATTTCCATGCCAAACTGGAAAAGCAGCATTGCTGTCTTTTCCACAGCAACTTTGGATTTTAGCAAGTAAGGTGGTGCCATTATTTTTAGTGAAATGAACTTTGAATGAACTCCAGTAGCAATAAACCAATAAAATAAATAATGGATTCATCTCAGAACAATCTGACTCGTAGAAGTAGTGTTCCTGGGAAGCTTGTGTGTAACTGCCCTCTAGCAAGCCTCACAAGTTTTTGTCTTTCTTTACTTTTTTATTTTTCTTTTCCAAATAGACGATTTTTGACAAACAGACTCCTAAGGGCAGTCAAGTATCAAATACAAAGTTATGGCTGGTACAGCTACCTTTGGGATCACACGCTCCATTTATTCGTTACAGAAAGCTCAGATGCACAACCATGCAGTGCCGTTTTGTGTACCTGTCAGTTTAGTTCATTTAATGAACATTGATCATGCTCATTCAGACACATTTCTTCATGCTGCAAACAAGTTAGTCATTTCTGAAAGATTCGGTAGAAACTTTAGTTTTCTGCAAACTGCCTCTGTGGAATGCTTTTTGACAAAAATAAATAAACAAACATGACTAAAATGTACCTTTATTTTTGCTACAAAAGAGAAAATATGTCAATTAAAAATTTATTCTGGGGCTTCCCTGGTGGCGCAGTGGTTGAGAGTCTGCCTGCCGATGCAGGGGACATGGGTTCGTGCCCCGGTCCAGGAAGATCCCACATGCCGCGGAGCGGCTGGGCCTGTGAGCCATGGCCGCTGAGCCTGCGCGTCCGGAGCCTGTGCTCCGCAAAGGGAGAGGCCGCAACAGTGAGAGGCACGCGTACCGCAAAAAAAAAAAAAAAAAATTTATTCTGGTTTTGCTGATATAAACCCAGTATTTGTCTACTTAAAATTGAATTTTCACTTTCTTTGATAGTCATTAGATTCCTCTATGGATGTTTCAAGGTTTGCAGCATTATCTGTACCCAAAGTCATTTCTTTCTTCTTTTTCAAACATTCTTTCTATTATAAAACTTCCTACTGGGTAGTTTCACCATTCATACATTGTGTGGAGTGCACTGATCAGTTGGTACCAGATTTATCATCCTACATTAAAGTGAGAAAAATACTTATTGTTTTTCTTCCGTTTGATTTTTGTATCCTGTCAAAAAGTCTCATAAAGGGAATAGTTTATGTCCTTTAGTTGGAATACTCCATTTTTTATGAATGATATTTTGCTTTTCAATTATTATTGGGTACAAATTAAAAAAAATATGTTCAGTTAGTTTGCCTCAGCTAGAGGTGCATTATATTTAGAAATGATTTACTGATAATTGTTGTGTTGGGAGATGATCCTAATCGGGTTTTGGAAAGGGCTAAGTACATTCACATTACTCTACATGTGTTGTTATTTCAACCTACGTGTTTCTTTTGGTTGAGCTTTTTTTCCATCCCCCTGGGGTCCAAGGTAGCTGAAAAAGACAGATGTGTTCAAATTATAATAGAGACTCATCTAAACGACTTGCGGGGTCTCCAGGTTGCTGATGAAAATTAGAATTAAATCATGATGCCAAGAGCCTCACATATCTACCTTTTAGACTTAAAAATCTTGTGAAATAAATAGAGCATTCCATCCAGAATGTAGTACATCTTTGGAGAAAAAACAATACTCTCCTGGCATTTTTTTTGGTCTAAGACTCTGTCATCCAAGAACATTAAATATGTGTATAATGAAATGTTTTAAGGGATATTCATTGCAGCTTTGTCATACGTAAGAATTATAAATAGTCTAAGTATCTATAAATAGGGGAAGAGTCCTGAAAGCTATGGTCCACACCTACAGTGGAATAGTATAAACCTATTAAAATTATAAGGCCGATCAGTATGTGCTGGTATGAAGGGAAATGCAGGTCCATGAGAAAAGCAACATGTAGAATAATACACAGATGAGGATACTCTTTGTTTAATAAATAAAAAGCATGTCCATCTCTTTATATATGTATGTAGATGCAAAGGATAAGTTTTGAAAGAGAATTATCTTCCTCTGTGGAGAAGAATGGGATGTGGAGCATTGAAAAGAGGATTTTGATACATGCAGCTCTACTTTACATTATTCCACAGAAGTCATGCATGAAACCTAATTTTCTGTTATTGTTTATAATTGGCTTTTTAAAAGAAGAAAATGAAACAGGTATGTGGAGTCATAATTATCCAATTAATCTATTCAACAAATGTTAATGGTACTCATTCTATGTACAAATTACTACTGTTGCCAATGGGAATACAGTGGAGAGCAAAGAGACACACTGGCCCTGAGCTCAGGGATACAGAAATTGATCAAAGAAATACATAAATATACACATTTATTACTATGTAGGAAAAGTACAGGGAGTTAGAAAAGTCTGTAATTATACGGTCAGGGATGGTTTCCTGAGGAAGGAGTTTTTGCACCAACATCTGAAGCCTGAATCAGGCCTAACTAAGCAAGGAGGCTGTTTATGAAGTCGAAACAATGGAAACACTAAAACGTTAGGTGAATAAAAATGTACAGAATAGAGTATTTCTTAAGAAATAGGCCAGATGATCCAGTCTATCTGATTGACTATAGTTAATCTGTAATGCTTTGCAAATGGCAAACCATCCAGAAAAATCAGTCAGTAAGTCTCACTGCACAAGCAATGAGCCAGATTTTATTGAAGTTAGTACATCTTCATGTGTTCATTTCTGATGCACTTAGGAGGCCTAGTCCGATTGATCTTCAACTCAATTTTTGGACATTATTTGTGTAACTGAACATCTGTCATTCCCCAGGCCATACCCAAATGTCACCTGAATTCCTTTTTTTCCCTCTCTCCATCCATGTGCTCTTGCATTCCTGCATCCAGTAAATATATATGGAGCATCTTGCATATGCTGGATATTGGGGAGAGCAAATACGGTCCTTACCCTATAAGCTGCAATTCTACTGGAAGAAACAAACAAATAGTTAATAATAAGTCACAAATAGAGATTGATGTTGTGAATGAAATTACTGGAATAGAGAAGGTCTACTTGGTATATTCAAGGAAAGTCTTTCTGAAGAGGTGGCGCTGAGCTGAGACTTCATTGTTAGAGTCGCTTGTGGGGAGTGAAGGGAGAGGCATGTGTAAAAGTCTTGATCTAGGGAAGAATTTGGAGTATTCCAGGGATTGAAACAAGGTGAAATTGAACAAGGATCTCAGCCACAGGTGTGTGCATTACCTGGGAGGAAATACTACCCGGAAGTACGGAAAGCACAGCCCTTTTGGCGACAGTGAAAGATCGTAGTCTGTTTTGTAATTTCTAAGAATGGAATTCTTTATCTTGCAATCACTGAATCTTACATGTGGCGGAAACTCTAAAGATGACCTAATCAAATCATTTTCTTGTTGAATGCACTTTGTAGTGGAGGTCTGTCATTACACAGGGCTTTCTCCTCTGAGTCAATTTTGTGATTGACTCAAAGACCTACTGTCATTTTTCTCCACAAAGTTCATTCTGAATTCATTCGAAGCACCATCCTATGTACTTTTAGTTTGTACCTTCCGTCTCATGATAGAAAGCGTCTCTTTACACCTATGGAATCTCATTAGTTGGAAACATGAAAGCAGTCGTTGTTTTATGTGGAGTCTCTTAAATCCTGAGCCAAAGGAAAATGACCCTCTCTTAAGCCATCTCAAGGAAGGAGTTTTTCTAAGTTAATTTCCCCTGGAATCTGTTCTAGTGATTGTTTAAGATGTGTGATATGGAGAATTGAGCCAATTATCTAAGCGAGTCAAATCAAAGAGCTTAATACTAAATCTCCTGAATTATCCCCATGGTTGTGTATACCGCTAAACACCATTAATTCCATCAGTTAATTACCGATTCATTGAAGTAAGTTATGAAAAATTATACATAGATACACATCTACATGCAATCTGTAATAGAGACACTGCCAGACTGCCTTTACCGGGGTTAGACACAACCACAAAACAGAGGAAATAATTCGAGTGACTGTTTTCTCATTTCTCCCAAGGAGTACGACTGCTGTTCTAGTACTCTTCTAAATGTGTAGGAGAAAAGATAATTCATTACACGCAACAGATGTTTCTCATTCAAGACCACTTAAGAAAAACTAGTAGGTTATTAAGAACAGCTATACGTAAATATATGCTATGTACAATATCTACAGAATTTTAGAGAACACATTTTATATCCGTTTATTCTTGTTTTCTTCCCACAAAACTTGGAGCACTACTATGATATCCACCCCCTTGTAATTAATTTCTGGTTGTAAAACTAAACTGTGCCTTTATTGGCAAAGTAAAGTGTTAAGGCAATTGAAGAGATAATGCAGGTCCAAAAACCATTCATATCTCTATTACAGGCAAAGGCTAGACCCTTCCTAAATGCCTGTTGAATGAAGTTGAATTAAATTAGTTTGAATTGAATTGAATTGCCTGAGAGAGCTGTAGCTGGAGCCAATTATTACTTCATCCTTTGGCCAGTGTTTTCAGCTGAATATTTCAACAATTATTCATTCAACAGACATTGGGTGCATACTTACTATGAGGCAGGCTGAAACTCAGTTCACAGCTGTGGATTCACAGATTTAAAATAAATATGGTCCTTAGCTTGTAACTTCTCACAGTGAACAGAGGAAGATACTGCACAAAGTGCTCTCTGTGCTGTAAGTAGAGAGCTCCAGGGAGCTCTCACAGGGATAGGTAAATGAGATGGGAAGGCTGATGGATGGGGTTGCAGATGGCAACCTGGAGGGGAGGACACCTGCTTAAAGTCCTAAAGTATGATGACCTTTCTAATCAGAGGAGGCAGTGAGCAGCATTTCTGTGCAGTGGGAAATGTGTCATTTTAGTATTTACTCTTAAGTGTTTTCCAAGGTTTTTATTACCTTATTGAATGTTTCTAAAATCACTTTCTATTGGCCTCTGGTGTTGTGAATTTGGACCCAGAGTGTTGCAAAGGAATCCTTTGTGATCTCAGAGCTTGATGGTACTGCTAACTGCTAACTATAGTGCTTTCAACTCTTGTGGCTTAGCTGGATATATGTCTCACACACACACTCTCACTGTAGTTTTTAATCTCAGCTGTGTAGTTTAATGTCTTATATATATTTTATTTTAAGCAGCTTCATATATTTTTCCCATTTGGTTAATAGACATGGCCATAAGTTGGCATTTTGTAAACGAAATGTATTCGTTAACCTGAGAGTGTTCTTTAGAACTATACTTTATTTCCCTTTGGAATTGGCTAAGTGATATTTTGTTTGTTTGTTATGCGGTACGCGGGCCTCGCACCGCTGCGGCCCCTCCCGCCGCGGAGCACAGGCTCCGGACGCGCAGGCCCAGCGGCCACGGCCCACGGGCCCAGCCGCTCTGTGGAACGTGGTATTCCCCCGGACCGGGGCACGAACCCGCGCCCCCCGCACCGGCAGGCGGACCCCCAACCACTGCGCCACCAGGGAAGCCCTGGCTAAGTGATTTTTAAGATTGATTTATTTGAAGTATAAAATGGTAGACGTAGAGTTTACAGGTCTTCATGTTAAATTCCATTTTCATCAGATAGGAGAATAAAGTGTTGCTAAGATTAATTTTCGCCAACTTTAAACCTTAAATGGAGGAAGGTGGTTCTATGTGAAGCTTGAAGTTGGGTTACGTAGAATGTTTACTTCATGTGGAGATCGCTTGAGACATACGATGTTAAATATTTCTGCATCTTTAACTTTTGCTCTGATTTCTACCTATTGTCATATGAATGGAACCTGTTAATTAGCAAAGTGCCCAGACATATTTAAGAGTTGTGCATTCCCCAGTCACAATTCTAGCGAGGAAAAGGGAGACTCTGATAATTAAATCTGTTTAATTGACAATTTCATAGTTTTCTTCGTCTTGGAACTCACTTGAGTGTAAGAAACACTAGATACAAATAAATAACTGCTAAACATTTTAGAAGAAAAGAAACCTACTCCATTAACGTTTCTTAAAATAAACTGCTGAAAGATAAAATAATGTCTATTAAAAGACTCAATTACTTGAATTGAGTCTTCACAACATGGTGAATGACAGTTTTTCACTGCCATAAATGTATATTTTATGTAAAGCTCTTTATATTGTAAAATTTAAAACATATCATTGCCAAGAATCACACTCCAAATTTCTGAACTCATATACCTTTTTGTTGTAGAGGCCCATCCACTTAAAAGCAATGCAAGAGGGAAGATATATGGAGACATATGTATATATATAACTGATTCACTTTGTTATAAAAAAGAAACTAACATACCATTGTAAAGCAATTATACTCTAATAAAGATGTTAAAAAAGTAGTAATAAAATAAAAGCAATAAAAGAAAAGAAGAAAGAAAATCCTAACAGAGGAAGTTCTAAAAAATTTAATGTGCATGTGTATCACCTCTGTATTGGTTAAGAGGTAGACATCCAGCCTCATTCCCAAACATTCTGATTCTAAAATCCTGCCTTGCCATCTAAAACAACGTTTGAAAGATGGAAATCCTGAATGATTGTGATGCAGGTGGCTTCTAGTACGCACTTAGAGAAACTTGGAAGCATGAAGTTTAATCACCTCTGTCTTTGAAGATTCATGAAATACATACTGGCAATGGAGGAGGCGATAGGGTGGGTTAGGGTTGAGTTAGTGTAAATGTCTGGAGGTAACGGCATGCTTAATCTACTGGGGGGACCTAAACAAATCAGCATTCAATGAGATCTTTACAGTCTTTAGTCTGTAAGCATTAAGAGATCCATTCCCAGCATCAAAATTTGAACTTGTGACATATTTAAAGCCTATGAGATTATGTGCTTCCAACCAGAGTCGGTTTTGCCTGCCTTATATTCCATTTATTAATGCTCCTTTTTTGTGGTTATGTTTATATTGACCTTTGCAAGGTCAGGCTTTGCCACAATTTCTTAACCTGCCTGCTTACCTTTACCCTATATATATTTCACTAGTTCTTTAAAGGTGTTCTGAGCTGTAAAATTTTCAAGATATTCTTTTATTTTTCAGTTTTGCTTGTTTATTTTTTGTGGCCAGTTCAAACTTTATTCACACTTTCTGTTTGAAATTATTGGCCAAAATAAGAAGTAAAAGGCAGGAAGTGGGGTGTCAGTTCAGTAAATAACATACATTTCAGGAAACACTTAGCTCAGAGTACAGTAGTGGGTCACTGGCTGGCTGAGCAGCTGCAGTACCGGCAGGTAACGGCAGGCACATGAGCTTCGCAATGGTAGTTGCAGGAATGGCAGACTAAGGAATGGGGCTGCAGCTCCGGTTCTCAATGGGTGGGCAAGAGGGTCTTAAAATGGGTGTGAAGACTGGCAATTTACTGATTTGGTGTACCTCTGCATCAGTGTTTCTCAAGTTATGGTTCACAGATAAGCATATACTGAATCTTCAATTCCACTTTTTAGAGAGAAAGTAGATGGGGCTGCCTAGATGGGACACTGAGACAGCAAGTATAAACCACAACAGTCCAGAGTAGACTGTGGCACTGATCTCTCTATTCCTAGACCACCATCCCTAGAGTTACCTGAGATGTTTGTTAAAATTGCAGAAAGTTAAGAGTTACTTAAAAATCTCTGGCAGTAGGGCGGGAATTTGCAGTGCCTCCTGTTCCTGGGAAGTTGAAACAAAGCAAGAGAATTACTGCATTAGAGCATTAGAACTTCAGCGCAGTGGTTCTCCAAGTGTGAGCCCCAGACCAGCAGCATCCTCACCATCTGATAACTTGTGAGAAATGCAGCTCCCCAGACCCCACCCTAGACCTACTGAATGGGAAACTGGGGAAGGGACCAGTCCAGTTGTTTTAACAGACACTCCAGGTCATCCTGATGCACACTGAAGCTTGAGACTCACTGCTTTATTGAATATGGCAAACCAGCACGTTTCTGATTTTCTCTGTTCATTACTTAGAATTATAATGAAATGATTAAAAAAAATTGGGGTGCTATTCTCACTTAAATTTTCTCATGTGAGAGATTATAAACGTTAAGCATCATAGGAAGAACTTTGGAGGAGATAGGTGCTGCCTTAACTTGAATTGTAGTCATCTTTCTTGAAAGTTTTGGACAGTGTGTGTGTGTGTGTGTGTGTGTGACATTCTAAAATGGAGGAAGATGACAAGTTTGAAACGGAGAGCTAATGAGGAATGGATGGGATTATGCAGAAGAGAAGAACAATAAAACAGGGACGCATACAGAAGCATCGTACATCTCAGGGGGCCTGGTTGTGATGCTCCATTGCCAGTGCCTCGTGCACTCAACTCTGAGGCAGGCACTGAGACCCTCAGGTTCACCTGCTCTTTAGCACAACAATATGACTATTTTAAAAGTGGTTCCTTTTGAAAAAAATAATTTAGAAGTTTTTTTTTTTAGTTTTAGCCTTTTAGTAGTGGCAAAACTAGCGTTAGCAAAAGCCTCTAGTAGTAAATAAATGAGATTAATAAACCAAAGCTAAGAGGAGTGCACAGAACTTTTCCAACCCAGAAAAGCAGTTTTCTTTTCTTACCATAATATTATATTTGCAGAGACATGCTTGGCATTGTCATATTTGTTGATTGTCCAGCTCATTTTTCAGTTTCCTGTTGGCAAATGTACTTGCTGAAGAATTAAGTCACAAAGACCTCAGATCCAGTAACTAATGGTACTTGAAAATGCCTTGTATATCTTCAAATCCCAGTGCATGAGACTTTATGTTTTTGTGTGCCATTGTTTAATTAGATACAAGTTTGATAAATATTGTGAGCAGATCATTTGTGAATCACCCATAGTTCCCAAGAACGGCAGCTCCTGAGTTCACTTTTAACATGTCCAAGTAAGTCAGAGCCAGTTATGCTCAAGGGACCAATTGATGTTTGTATATGTGTATTTGAGAATAGAGTGTGTGTCTTTGAATAATTGGATGTCTGTGTGTTACAAAGCCAACATTGTGAAATCTTTTCTTTTAATTCATTTTTCCACTCAACAGGTATAGAAGACAGTTAAGTGATAACTAGTTCAAAACCCTGTACTTGATTAAAGATTGATTCAGGATTGGAACTGGTACCTAATGATACAGTGTCTACTGTGTATTCCAGCCACCATTCACTTGTATGGTCTTCAATTCATTTATAAAATATTACTATTGAGGTCAAAATTAGTTGCTATATTTTACATTCAATAACTTAATAAGTAAATAAGTGAGGCCTTTGAATAAATTCAAGGGAGGCCCCAAGAAGCCCTTTATTGAGATGAGTAGAATATGATATCCATTAATAAGCACGTATTAATATATGTGATTCAAAAGTAACATTTTCAAGGAAGGAAAGGTGTCTTACTTAAGCCTCCCAAATCTGTGTGATCTGATTGAATTAACGTTGCTTACAATAGGGCCCAAGAGAAATACAACTATATTTCTGTATATTATCTGTCCATAAAAGACGCTCTTATTCCTGGGGAAGTATTCTAACAAACTGAAGATAAAATATTACCTTTGGAGGCCTCTTCTTCCTCATATCCTATTCCTGAGAGTAGCAGGTAATAAGTAAAGTATTAGGCTAGAGTTTCAGTTTAAATTTAATTTTGAGTCCTGCAGTGGATTCAGCTGTGGCATTCAAACATCGTTTTTGCAGGTGCAGAGAGAGAGTTATTTAGCTCTGAGCATGACTAATTGCTAGTAATTGCCTGTAGGAAAGGAGTTGGGAAGGCTTATCTCCAGAGCTTCCGCATTATATTTTGTGCAGGGGCCCTGGCAGCACGGGATAGCAGCAGGGCACAGGAAAGCCATTGAGAAATTGTCATCAACTGCATCAAATATGCATTTATGTGTTTACCTAAGGCCTCATTTTCATTTCTGATTAACCTTTATGTAGAACTGGCTCTTACCAGTACAGTACTTTCCCTTCTCATCTCTAGCTTGCTTCCTCTTTCCAGTGACTAGTGTGCTGTGTACTAGTACTTAATATGCCTTCTAAAGAAATATTAGATAATTTGCCTATGCATGAAAAGAAAAATCTATGTACAAGGAAATTACATGATGGAGTAAGTTTTACAAGATAAAAATTGAGTATATATTTAAGTCAGATCTTTCTGCAATCTTGTGAAAGTGTAAAGTTCCTGTGTCATTTTTTGATTATTATTATTATCATTATTTTTGCCTTCTGTCTCTGTTATACTTTTGTTAAATCTAACTCAATTTGCAGAATGGAATTCATCACATTGTTGCCTTTCTACAATCGTCTGGAACTGCAAAACCCTATACAAAAAAAAAAAAAAAAAAAAAAAAAATAGTAGCTTACGGACCATAAAGATTTAAGCAGATATAACCCAAGAGATAACATGGATTGTTTCTAAGTATAAGATGAAGGAAACCCAGGTCTTAGCTAATATTGAGGATTATCTTACTATCTACAAAGCATCTTGTTGAATTTCAAGACATTTTTTGAACAGAAGCAGAATTCCAACACTTTTTTTGTTTGTTTTCTCTAATTATTTCTTTTATCTCATATCTCTTAAATATTGAATTACCATAAACTTGTGACTGACCTGCCCCCAACGTATCTAGGTGGTTTATCTTAGAAGCTTTGTGAATTAAGCCAAAAAGGAAATGCAGTATAATTTAAGACCTTGGTAATATCCAGCTTGGTTAGTTTTATTCTATTACATGGACCTTAAACTAATTGGGTAGTTTAAATAGTGCCATTTAAATAGTGATCTATCCACTACTCCTACTTTGGTGATAGATAAGATTCAGAAGCTTATTTCTAGGTGTGTGTATTAGGAGAAACAGAGCCTGTAGGAAATATAAATAAATATACACACACACATACATACATACATAAACATACATACACACACACACATACAGAAAGAGAGAGATATTGATTTTGAAGTCTGAGAAGTCCCACATGCTGCTCTCTGGAAACTGGAGACCCAGCAAAGCCAGTGGTGTGATTCAATTCAAGTTGGAAGGCCTGAGGACCAGAGCAGCTGATGGTTTAAATCACAGTCCAAGGGCTGGAGGAGATGAGATGAAATGACCCCACTCAAGCAGGAAGGCAGGCAGGAACCAAAAGGGGTGAATTCCTCCTTGTTCTGCCTTTTTGTTTTATCCAGGCCCTTGATGGAATGGATGAAGCTCACCCACAATGGTGAGGGCGATTTTCTTTACTCAGTCTACCAATTCACATGTTAACCTCTTCCACAAACACCCTCACAGACACACCCAGAAATAATGTTTTAACAGTTCTCTGGGCATGCCTTATCCCAGTCAAATTGATACCTAAAGTTAACCATCATAGTGTGACTGATACAATTCTTAAATTACAAATTTTGAAATGGTTAAGGAGGGTGCCCCTGTTTCTTTTTTTCCAAGTTTAATTCCCAACTAGATTTCTGCACTTTGAAGAAATATATCCTAGCGGGGAGGAAACGCTTTTGACTCTTTTTAATAAAATAGTTAGGAAAAGTAATTTATACGATAGTAGGAGCTTACTTTTGGAAAAATAATTTACTTAAGAGAATTCTCTAAGAGAGTAATGGTTTTAAACGAAGACATTTCAGGGAAGAGTTTCTTTTGATAGAAGTGTCTCTTCAGCATAGTGGATAAGTTGGTTCCTTTCTGGTTCCTGGTGACCTATGCAGCACCGAGTAGGAAATGATGCAGAAATGAATGGTATGGACTCATTTGTCAGGCAGGGCTTTGAGTTTCTTGAAGGACAACTGAGTTTCCTTCCCTTCTTTTCTCACACCCGCTCATCCTTTTCTCTTTCAGTGGTTTTTCTCTCTCATTAAACCACTAGGGTGACTGCCCTTCTAGTAGCATCTCAGCATTAGTTTTTAAGGGTCTGCAGCCTCTTTTAAAACTCATATTGGGCTTCTATAGCAATGAAGACAAATCATCAAAAATCACAGTAGTTCTGGGGCTTCCCTGGTGGTGCAGTGGTTAAGAACCCTCCTGCCAATGCAGGGGGCACGGGTTTGAGCCCTGGTCCAGGAAGATCCCACATGCCACCGAGCAACTAAGCCTGTGTGCCAGAACTACTGAGCCTGCGCTCTGGAGCCCACCAGCCACAACTACTGAGCCCACGTGCCACAACTACTGAAGCCTCACACACACACATACAGAAAGAGAGAGATATTGATTTTGAAGTCTGAGAAGTCCCACATGCTGCTCTCTGGAAACTGGAGACCCAGCAAAGCCAGTGGTGTGATTCAATTCAAGTTGGAAGGCCTGAGGACCAGAGCAGCTGATGGTTTAAATCACAGTCCAAGGGCTGGAGGAGATGAGATGAAATGACCCCACTCAAGCAGGAAGGCAGGCAGGAACCAAAAGGGGTGAATTCCTCCTTGTTCTGCCTTTTTGTTTTATCCAGGCCCTTGATGGAATGGATGAAGCTCACCCACAATGGTGAGGGCGATTTTCTTTACTCAGTCTACCAATTCACATGTTAACCTCTTCCACAAACACCCTCACAGACACACCCAGAAATAATGTTTTAACAGTTCTCTGGGCATGCCTTATCCCAGTCAAATTGATACCTAAAGTTAACCATCATAGTGTGACTGATACAATTCTTAAATTACAAATTTTGAAATGGTTAAGGAGGGTGCCCCTGTTTCTTTTTTTCCAAGTTTAATTCCCAACTAGATTTCTGCACTTTGAAGAAATATATCCTAGCGGGGAGGAAACGCTTTTGACTCTTTTTAATAAAATAGTTAGGAAAAGTAATTTATACGATAGTAGGAGCTTACTTTTGGAAAAATAATTTACTTAAGAGAATTCTCTAAGAGAGTAATGGTTTTAAACGAAGACATTTCAGGGAAGAGTTTCTTTTGATAGAAGTGTCTCTTCAGCATAGTGGATAAGTTGGTTCCTTTCTGGTTCCTGGTGACCTATGCAGCACCGAGTAGGAAATGATGCAGAAATGAATGGTATGGACTCATTTGTCAGGCAGGGCTTTGAGTTTCTTGAAGGACAACTGAGTTTCCTTCCCTTCTTTTCTCACACCCGCTCATCCTTTTCTCTTTCAGTGGTTTTTCTCTCTCATTAAACCACTAGGGTGACTGCCCTTCTAGTAGCATCTCAGCATTAGTTTTTAAGGGTCTGCAGCCTCTTTTAAAACTCATATTGGGCTTCTATAGCAATGAAGACAAATCATCAAAAATCACAGTAGTTCTGGGGCTTCCCTGGTGGTGCAGTGGTTAAGAACCCTCCTGCCAATGCAGGGGGCACGGGTTTGAGCCCTGGTCCAGGAAGATCCCACATGCCACCGAGCAACTAAGCCTGTGTGCCAGAACTACTGAGCCTGCGCTCTGGAGCCCACCAGCCACAACTACTGAGCCCACGTGCCACAACTACTGAAGCCTGCATGCCTAGAGCCAATGCTCCGCAACAAGAGAAGCCATGGCAATGAGAAGCCCGCGCACCACAACGAAGAGTAGCCCCCAATCACTGCAACTAGAGAAAAGCCTGCGTGCAGCAACGAAGACCCAACACAGCCAAAAATAAGTAAATAAAATAAATAAATTTATTTTTAAAAATCACAATAGTTCAGTAAGAGAGAGTATTTCTATCATTTTGAGGTCCTTTCAAAGGAATTTTGGACATATATCACTGAGCTCAATTTTAAGTATGCATTTATGTGTTTACCTAATCAACTCACCGAAGCTGGGTCTCTGACCTGTTTGGAAGACCTGTCCTCTGCTTAGAGACCAGCCTTCCAGACCAGCTCATCTGTAGAAGGGACAAAAAGCAGTGACCCTGGGGTGTGTTTCCATGTTGTTGTTGTTGTTTTTCTCTTCATTTAGTTAAGCAGTCAGTTTTAATTTCACTAACCAGTTTAATTTATGTATAAGTTGATTCATTTGTAGCTTATCTTATTTCCTTCTAGGTCTTAGGCAATGAAGGACCAAATTGATTTACATAATTTATCTGACAAACATGTGTGATTAAATTTGAACAGCATTTCCTCAGAAACCTCTTTTTAGTCTCTTCCAGGCGAGCTCTAATAACCTTATTTTATACCTCAGTAGAGCGATTTATCTTTCCTTCATGGTCTTGAAATTTTATATATATATATATTTGTGTACTATTTTCTTCCATCAAGTATTTTTCTAGTGACTATGTTGTATCGCGTACCATTAAGTGAATATACTCTGTGAGTAAAATGGATAAAAACCACTGCCTCGTGAAACTTATGTTCTAGCAAGAAAGGCACAAACTTAAGCAACATGTATTATAATGTTCGATAATGAAAAATGAAGATAAAATGAAGCAGGATAAAAATGGAGCATAACCTGGGAGGAGAGGTCATGGCAATATTAGGCTCTCTGGTTAGGAAAGGCCTCTCTGAGCAGATGAGGCCAAGCCAAGAACTGAATGATAAGGAGCTGCCCATCCTGTGAAGGTCATTGGGAAGAGTTCTCCAGTCAAAAGGGGAACCCTAAAGGGGACTCGGTTATTATCCTGGAGGAAGAGAAAGAAGGTCAGTGACACTGGGTTTGATGAATGAGGGAAAGCGGTAGAAATGGAGGCCGTAGAGGCTGACAGGGAACAGATCACTTAGGCCTTGTTGTCTGACGTAAGTTCATCTTTTGTTTTTTACGTTCAGTGGGATTTTACATCATATCTCATCTGTTGTTAGACCATGTCAGCCATATAAGCATGGGATCTGCAGTTACCTTTTCAGCCCTGAAGGCTAGCACTTAGTAAATATTGGATGGGTGGCTGGATGCATGGACAGACAAATGGCTTAATGGCCCTACAGCCCTGTTGCTCTTTTTCAGTGAGTCTGTTATAAACAGATTTTTGCTAGTTTATTTTGCTTTGCTTTTCTAATATCAGAGTTATACATGTTGCTAGTTGGTGCTGCATTTGTTGCCTTTGACAAGAGCAAGTTTAAAACTTGTTACATCTAGGTAATTACAGTTTTCTCTGCCTTGTGCCTTGAAAGTTACACCCGTTTTCATCCTCTCCCTAGGTTAAAAAATCTGATTGGCTTGACACCTTGAGAACAATTGACTGTCCACTTAAGGTTACTTGTATTTCCATCCGATAATCCTAAAGGATAATGGTATGCCAGATTCCCCGGCTCAGAGGTCAGAGGATCAGACATCAACTCTCTTGAAACAATGGGATGGGACAGGCAGAATGATCATAACTTGGTTAATCCTCCTTCATCAGGGCCCTGGAGCCCAGTGTATGTTGTGGGCTTGGTGACAGTCTCCTTGAGTAATATTCCATTGTATATACGTGCCACATCTTCTTTATCCATTCATCTGTCGATGGACACTTAGGTTGCTTCCATGTCCTGCTATTGTAAATAGAGCTGCGGTGAGCATTGTGATACATGACTCTTTGTATTATGGTTTTCGCAGGGTATATGCCCAGTAGTGGGATTGCTGGGTCATATGGTAGCTCTATTTTTAGTTTTTTAACAAACCTCCATACTGTTCTCCACAGTGGCTATATCAATTTACATTCCCAACAACAGTGCAAGAGGATTCCCTTTTCTCCACACCCTCTCCAGCATTTATTGTTTGTAGATTTTTTGATAATGGCCATTCCGACTGGTGTGAGGTGATACCTCATTGTAGTTTTGATTTGCATTTCTCTAATGATTAGCGATGTTGAACACCCTTTCATTTGTTTGTTGGCAGTCTGTATGTCTTCTCTGGAGAAATGTCTAGGTCTTCTGCCTATTTTTAAATTGAATTGTTTGTGTTTTTGATATTGAGCTGCATGAGCTGCTTCTAAATTTTGGAGATTAATCCTTTGTCCATTGCTTCATTTGCAAGTATTTTCTCCCATTCTAAACGTTGTCTTTTCGTCTTGTTTATGGTTTCCTTTGCTGTGTGAAAGCTTTAAAGTTTCATTAGGTCCCATTTGTTTATTTTTGTTTTTAATTTCCATTTCTCTAGGAGGGGGGTCAAAAAGGATCTTGCTGTGATTTATGTCATGGAGTGTTCTGCCTATGTTTTCCTCTAAGAGTTGTATAGTGTCTGGCCTTACATTTAGGTCTTTAATCCATTTTGAGGGTTTTTTTTGTATATGTTGTTAACGAGTGTTCTAATTTCATTCTTTTACATGCGGCTGTGCAGTTTTCCCAGCACCACTGATTGAACAGGCTGTCTTTTCTCCATTGAATATTCTTGCCTCCTTTATCAAAGATAAGGTGACCATATGTGCGTGGGTTTGTCTCTGGGCTTTCTATCCAGTTCCATTGATCTATATTTCTGTTTTTGTGCCAGTACCACACTGTCTTGATTACTGTAGCTGTGTAGTATAGTCTGAAGTCAGGGAGCCTGATTCAGGATGTTTATTCTTAGGTTTTATAGTTCTCCTTACTTTTCTTGGATTATCTCTAAAAAATAATCATAGGGTTTTCAAATAGAAGCTCAAATAAGGACTTGGCAATTGTGGCTAGATTCTTCATGAATAATCATAATAATAATAGAGTAATTTTTGTTTGCACTTATTTTTGTATGATTCTAACATATAACCTCTGTCTCTTGATCCTGTTCATCTTAAAGCTAGCACTCTTTTCCTGGTATTTTCCAGGCAGTGTATTTGAGTGGAGCTTCCAAAACCCATCCCTCTCCACCACATCCTCCTCTCTTCACACTCAGGGATGTCCCAAATATCAATTTAAGGCTTTGCACAGAAGTCAGGCTTACCCACATTGTTTGTATACCTCTCCCTCATCTGCTTGTGCAGTTCTTGAAGGCAGTAACTATATCCTGCTCTTTTTGCTCTCTCCTTTAGCACCCAGCAGAGACCCTGGTATGTAGAACATACTCAACTACCTGTTCAATGACCCGCTTAGGTAGATAAATGAATGCAAGTTTTATTCCTATTTTTATTTTGGTTGAGTTCTTTAATCCATAATTCCCGAATTTCCCAGCTCTGCTTGGAGATCTGAATCTCAAAATGCCCTGTAACCTTGAAGAGACCACTGGGAAGGGTGACATTAGCCAGAGAAGGGGGAGACGTTTTTTCAGTAGAAAGTCTTCTTTCCTGTGCATTTTCCTATTGCAGAGAGAGAATAGGCCCCTTTTCCTGCTGTGCGTACTCCTGTTTTTTTTTTTTAACATCTTTATTGGAGTATAATTGCTTTACAATGGTGTTAGTTTCTGCTTTATAACAAAGTGAATCAGTTATACATATACGTATGTTCCCATATCTCTTCCCTCTTGTGTCTCCCTCCCTATCCCACCCCTCTAGGTGGTCACAAAGCACCGAGCTGATCTCCCTGTGCTATGCGGCTGCTTCCCACTCCTGTTTTTATTAGCATACCGAGCTAGACCGCTGTATGTGTGCCACAATGAGCGTGCCACACTGGTGTGATGTTAATGTGACTTGAATACAGAATCTGTTTTTCTCTCCCATAGCCTCCAGGGCTTTAGAGGATTTTTTGTCACGGTCTCATTTAACTATTATCTTTCTTAAAAGGTTGGCTTTATTACACCAATTATTTTCGTTCTCTCCCTGATTCCTTTCACTCAAATTCAGTAAACTCTCATCTTCAAGTACATTATCCTGCAGCTCATTCATACCTTCACGCTTGCTCCTTGAATTGAATTTAGAATCTGATTTGGGGTTTGTCTCTCTGAGTGTAAAACACCTCCTGCTATAAATAAACACACTGAGTTTACTGAGGTTTGATACTTAGATGAGTCACATCAGCTTATATTTTGCTTCATGCTATCAGCATCTTGTGGGTTGAGCTCTCATCATTTTTTGCCCTGAAAATGACAGTGCTAAATATGTCTTGAGGGGCTAAGGCAGGTTGAGGAAACTCTCCTCATTGCAACTGTAGGAGAGAGCCAAGTGTAATGTAGCCTAGTGGAAGAAGCATCATCTTTCTTTTCCTTCCTTCTAATTTCCTTTACTTTGAAGGGTCATAGATGAGTAAACTGTTGTATTGTAGCTAAGCAAGGAATAATCAGGGGAAGAGAAACACCAACAACAAAAGCAGTTACACCTGTTCTATAGATGTATGCCTGAGCCTCAGAGAAGTAAAGGACTTGTCCCTAATCACAAAGCAAATGTGTGATAGAACTGGGATTTGAATTCAGGCTCTCAGACTCTGAGTCTAGAGCATCAGACCTTAGTATGTCTCCGTCACTTGACTTAAGATGCGATAAGCTCTCCATCTACCCCTAGTTTCGGCGTGGATTGGATGGGGAATGCACCTTGAACTGACAGCTCTCCATGAGGAAGTCTTCAGAAAAGCCATTCTTAGCAATTTTGCCAACATTTTCAGATACTTTCTGGGGGGTGGGGGGAGCTTCATCATTTGTAAGTTTTTCAGAAATGGTCCAGCAACTCGATCTAAAATGTAAGGATTTCTTTCTTTTGTTTGAAATTTGGGGGCCCCTGTCAAAAGTGCGGGTCATGATATTTCCTGTTTTAATATCAATCACACTAAGGTGTATTTGTGTTCTTACTATGTACTGATTACAACTTTGTCTTTATCTCTATTAGTTCATTTAAGTATCATCACAACCCATAAAATGTAGCTAGTACTAGTTCCATTTTACAAATGAGGAATCATTGAGAGGTTAAGACACTTGTCCAAAGTCACACAGATAATGAGTAAAAGTTTGACTGGCAGACTGGCATAAGAGCCTCTGCTGTAAAGTTCTATAACTGCTACAAAGTTGAGATTTAGAGGAGTTAAGCATTGACCCCAAGGCCATATACCTAGTAATATGTAGGCTTTAAATGTAGACCAGTTCCACATGACTTCTGAAGCTATTCCTTTAACACCACTAAATACATAGGGCTGAATAAATACCTTCTGTCAGTGTTTATGACTATAGTGTACTTTAAAAAAAAAAATAGTCTTTTTCTTTTTTAAACTGAAGTATAGTTGATTTACAGTGTGGTGTTTCTGGTATACAGCAAAGTGACTCAGTAATACATATATATATATATATATATATATTCTTTTTCATATTCTTTTACATTATAGGTTATTACAAGATATTGAATATAGTTCCCTGTGCTATGCTGTACAATCATGTTGTTTATCTGTACTATAGATAGTAGTTTGTATCTACTAATTCCCAACCCCTAATTTATTCCTCTCTCCCTTCCCCTTTGGTAACCATAATTTTGTTTTCTATGTCTGTAAATCTGTTTCTGTTTTGTAAATAAGTTCATTTGTATCATTTTTTACATTCAACATCCAAGTGGTATTATGATATTTGTCTTTCTCTGTCTGACATACTTCACTTAGTATGATCATCTCTGGGTCCGTCCATGTTGCTGCAAATGACATATACCCCAATGTTCATAACAGCACTATTTATAATAGCTAAGATTTGGAAGTAACTTAATGTCCATCGAGAGATGGATGGATAAAGATGCGGTACTCACACGTGTGTGCGCGCGCACACACACACACACACAATGAGATACGGCTCAGCTATAAAAAGGAATGAAATACTATATAGTTCTTTTTATTATTATTACTATTATTTAATATCTTTATTGAGTATAATTGCTTTACAATGGTATGTTAGTTCTGCTTTATAATGGAGTGAATCAGCTATACATATACATATATCCCCATATCTCCTCCCTCTTGTGTCTCCCTCCCACCCTCCCTGTCCCAACCCTGTAGGTGGTCACAAAACACCAAGCTGATCTCCCTGTGCTATGTGGCTGCTTCCCACTAGCTATCTATTTTACATTTGGTAGTATATATAAGTCCATGCCACTCTATCACTTCGTCCCAGCTTGCCCTTCCCCCTTGCTGTGTCCTCAAGTCCATTCTCTACCTCTGCGTCTTTATTCCTGTCCTACCCCTAGGTTCTTCAGAAACACTTTTTTTTCTTTAGATTCCATACATATGTGTTAGCATACGGTATTTATTTTTCTCTTTCTGACTTACTTAACTCTGTATGACAGTCTCTAGGTCCATCCAACTCAGTACAGATAACTCGATTTCGTTTCTTTTTATGGCTGAGTAATAGTCCATTGTATACATGTGCCACATCTTCTTTATCCATTATTCTGTCGATGGACACTTAGGTTGCTTCCATGTCCTGGCTATTGTAAATAGAGCTGCAGTGAACATTCTGGTACATGACTCTTTTTGAATTATGGTTTTCTCAGGGTATATACCAAGTAGTGGAATTGCTGGGTCGTATGGTAGTTCTATTTGTAGTTTTTTAAGGAACCTCCATACTGTTCTCCATAGTGGCTGTATCAATTTACATTCCTACCAACAGTGCAAGAGGGTTCCCTTTTCTCCACACCCTCTCCAGCATTTATTGTTTGTAGATTTTTTGATGATGGCTATTCTAAATGGTGGGAGATGATATCTCATTGTAGTTTTGATTTGCATTTCTCTAATGATTAGTGATGTTCAGCATCCTTTCATGTGTTTGTTGGCAATCTGTGTATCTTCTTTGCAGAAATGTCTATTTAGGTCTTCTGCCCATTTTTGGATTATGTTGTTCGTTTTTTTGATACTGAGCTGCATGAGCTGCTTCTAAATTTTGGAGATTAATCCTTTGTCTGTTGCTTCGTTTGCAAATAATGTCTCCCATTCTGTGAGTTGTCTTTTTGTCTTGTTTATGGTTTCCTTTGCTGTGCAAAAGCTTTTAAGTTTCATTAGGTCCCATTTGTTTCTTTTTGGTTTTATTTCCATTTCCTGAAGAGGTGGGTCAAAAAGGATGTTGCTGTGATTTATGTCATAGAGTGTTCTGCCTATGTTTTCCTCTAAGAGTTTTATAGTGTCTGGACTTACGTTTAGGTCTTTAATCCATTTTGAGTTTATTTTTGTGTATGGTGTTAAGGAGTATTCTAATTTCATTCTTTTACATGTAGCTGTAAGGTTTTCCCACCACCACTGATTGATGAGGCTGTCTTTTCTCCATTCTGTATTCTTGCCTCTTTACCAAAGATAAGGTAACCATGTGTGCGTGGGTTTATCTCTGAGCTTTCTATCCTGTTACACTGATCTATATTTCTGTTTTTGTGCCAGTACCATACTGTCTTGATTACTGTAGCTTTGTAGTATAGTCTGAATTCAGGGAGCCTGATTCATCCAGTGCCGTTTTTCTTTCTCAAGGTTGCTTTGGCTATTCGGGGTCTTTTGTGTTTCTATGCAAACTGTGAAATTTTTTGTTCTAGTTCTGTGAAGAATGCCAGTGGTAGTTTGATAGGGATTGCATTGAATCTGTAGATTGCTTTGGGTAGTAGAGTCATTTTCACAGTGTTGATTCTTCCAGTCCAAGAACATGGTATATCTCTCCATCTGTTTGTATCATCTTTAATTTCTCTCATCAGTGTCTTACAGTTTTCTGCATGCAGGTCTTTTGTCTCCTTAGGTAGGTTTATTCCTAGATATTTTATTCTTTTTGTTGCAATGGTAAATGAGAGTGTTTCCTTAATTTCTCTTCCAGATACTTCATCATTAGTGTATAGGAATGCAAGAGATTTTTGTGCATTAATTTTGTATCCTGCTACTTTACAAAAATCATTGATTAGCTCTAGTATCTTTCTGGTAACATCTTTGGGATTTTCTATGTATGGTATCATGTCATCTGCAAACAGTAAGAGCTATACTTCTTTTATGATTTGGATTCCTTTTATTTCTTTTTCTCCTCTGATTGCTATGGCTAAAACTTCCAAAACTGTGTTGAATAGTAGTGGTGAAAGTGGACAACATTGTCTTGTTTTCGATCTTAGAGGAAATGGTTTCAGTTTTTCACCAATGAGAATGATGTTTGGTGTGGACTTGTCATATGTGGCCTTTATTATGTTGAGGTAGGTTCCCTCTATGCCCACTTTCAGGAGAGTTTTTATCATAAATCCGTGTTGAATTTTGTCAAAAGCTTTTTCTGCATCTATTGAGATGATCATATGGTTGTTTCTCCTTCAGTTTGTTAATATGGTGTATCACATTGATTGATTTGCATATATTGAGGAATCCTTGCATTCCTATAATAAACCCCACTTGATCATGGTGTATGATCCTTTTAATGTGTTGTTGGATTCTGTTTGCTAGTATTTTGTTGAGGATTTTTGCATCTATGTTCATCAGTGTTATTGGCCTGTAGTTTTCTTTCTTTGTGACATCTTTGTCTGGTTTTGGTATCAGGGTGATGGTGGCCTCATAGAATGAGTTTGGGAGTGTTCCTCCCTCTGCTATATTTTGGAACAGTTTGAGAAGGATAGGTGTTAGCTCTTCTCTAAATGTTTGATAGAATTTGATCATGAAGCCTTCTGGTCCTGGGCTTTTGTTTGTTGGAAGAGTTTTAATCAGATTCTCAATTTCAGTGCTTGTGATTGGTCTGTTCATATTTTCTGTTTCTTCCTGATTCAGTCTTGGCAGATTGCGCTTTTCTAAGAATTTGTCCATTTCTTCCAGATTGTCCATTTTATTGGCATAGAGTTGCTTGTAGTAATCTCTCATGATCTTTTGTATTTCTGCAATGTCAATTGTTACTTCTCCTTTTTCATTTCTAATTCTATTGATTTGTGTCTTCTCCCTTTTTTTCTTGATGAGTCTGGCTAATGGTTTATCAATTTTGTTTATCTTCTCAAAGAACCAGGTTTTAGTTTTATTGACCTTTGTTATCATTTCCTTCATTTCTTTTTCATTTATTTCTGATCTGATCTTTATGATTTCTTTCCTTCTGCTAACTCTGGGGTTTTTTTTGTTTTCTTTCTCTAATTGCTTTAAGAGCAAGGTTAGGTTGTTTATTCGAGATGTTTCCTGTTTCGTAAGGTAGGATTATATTGCTATAAACTTCCCTCTTAGAACTGCTTTTGCTGCATCCCATGGGTTTTGGGTCTTCATGTTTTCATTGTCATTTGTTTCTACATAGGTTTTGATTTCCTCTTTGATTTCTTCAGTGATCTCTTGATTATTAAGTAATGTATTGTTTTGACTCCATGTGTTTGTATTTTCTACAGATTTTTTTTCCTGTAATTGATATCGAGTCTGATAGCATTGTGGTCAGAAAGGATACTTGATGCAATTTGAATTTTCTTAAATTTACCAAGGCTTGTTTTGTGACCCAAGATATGATCTATCCTGGAGAATGTTCCATGAGCACTTGAGAAGAAAGTGTATTCTGTTGTTTTTGGATGGAATGTCCTATAAATATCAATTAAGTTCATCTTGTTTAATGTATCATTTAAAGATTGTGTTTCCTTATTTATTTTCATTTAGGATGATCTGTCCATTGGTGAAATTGGGGTTTTAATGTCCCCTACTTTGATTGTATTACTGTCGATTTTTCCCTTTTATGGCTGTTAGCATTTGCCTTATGAATTGAGGTGCTCCTATGTTGGAGCATAAATATTTACAATTGTTATATCATCTTCTTGGATTGATCCTTTGATCGTTACGTAGGGTCTTTCTTTGTCTTTTATAATAGCCTTTACTTTAAAATGTATTTTGTCTGATATGAGAATTGCTACTCCAGCTTTCTTTTGATTTCCATTTTCATGGAATATCGTTTTCCATCCACTCACTTTCAGTCTGTATGTGTCCCTAGGTGTGAAGTGGGTCTCTTGTAGACAATATATATACATGTCTTGTTTTTGTATCCATTCAGCCAGCTTGTGTCTTTTGGTGGGAGCTTTTAATCCATTTACATTTAAGCTAATTATCGATATGTATGTTCCTGTATATTTTCTGAATTGTTTTTTGTTTGTTATTGTAGGTTTTTTCCTTCTCTTGTTTCTCCTGCCTAGAGAAGTTCCTTTAGCATTTGTTGTAAACCTGGCTTGGTGGTACTGAATTCTCTTAGCTTTTGCTTGTCTGTAAAGGTTTTAATTTCTTCCTCAAATCTGAATGAGATCCTTGCTGGTTAGAGTAATCTTGGTTGTAGGTTTTTCCCTTTCATGACTTTAAATATGTCTTGCCACTCCCTTCTGGCTTGCAGAGTTTCTGCTGAAAGATCAGCTGTTAACCTTATGGGGATTCCCTTGTATGTTATTTGTTGTTTTTCCCTTGCTGCTTTTAATATTTTTTCTTTGTATTTAAATTTTGATAGTTTGATTAATATGTGTCTTGGTGTGTTTCTCCTTGGATGTATCCTGTATGGGACTCTCTGTGCTTCCTGGGCTTGATTGACTATTTTCTTTCCCATATTAGGGAAGTTTTTGACCATAATCTCTTCAAATATTTTCTCAGTCCCTTTCTTTTTCTCTTCTTCTTCTGGGACCCCTATAATTTGAATGTTGGTGCACTGAATGTTGTCCCAGAAGTCTCTGAGACTGTCCTCAGTTCTTTTCCATTTTTTTCTTTATTCTGCTCTGCAGTAGTTATTTCCACTATTTTATCTTCCCGGTCACTTATCCATTTTTCTGCCTCAGTTATTCTGCTGTTGATTCCTTCTAGAGAATTTTTAGTTTCATGTATTGTGTTGTTCATCATTGTTTGTTTGCTCTTGAGTTCTTCTTTGTCCTAGTTAAACATTTCTTGTATTTTCTCCATTCTGTTTCCAAGATTTTGGATCATCTTTACTGTCAGTACTCTGAATTCTTTTTCAGGTAGACTGCCTATTTCCTCTTCATTTGTTTGGTCTGATGGTTTTTTATCTTGCTCCTTCATCTGTTGTGTGTTTCTCTGTCTTCTCATTTTGCTTAACTTACTGTGCTTGGGGCCTCCTTTTCGCAGGCTGCAGGCTTGTAGCTCCCCTTGTTTTTGGTGTCTGCCTCCAATAGGTAAGGTTGGTTCAGTGGGTTGTGTAGGCTTCCTGGTGGAGGGGACTAGTGCCTGTGTTCTGGAGGATGAGGCTGGATCTTCTCTTTCTGGTGGGCAGGACCGCATCTGGTGGTGTGTTTTGGGGTGTCTGTGACCTTTTTATGATTTTAGGCAGCCTCTTTGCTAATGGGTGGGGTTGTGTTCCTGTCTTGCTAGTTGTTTGGCATAGGGTGTCCAGCACTGTAGCTTGCTGGTTGTTGAGTGGAGCTGGGACTTAGCGTTAAGAGAGATCTCTGGGAGAGCTTTTACCGTTTGATATTACGTGGAGCTGGGAGGTCTCTTGTGGACCAGTGTCCTGACCTCAGCTCTGCCACCTCAGAGGCACAGGCCTGACACCCACATGGAGCACCAAGACCCTGTCAGCCACACGGCTCAGAAGGAAAGGGAGAAAAAAAGAAAGAAAGAAAGAAAAAAGGAAAATAAAAAGAAATAAGGTTATTAAAATAAACAATTTCAAAAATTATTAAAAATTTAAAAAGTAATAAAAAGAAAGAGAAAAGAAAGAAAGAAAGAAGAGAGCAATCAAGCAAGAAATAAATCCACCAGTGATAACAAGTGCTAAAAACTGTAATAAACAAAACAGAACAAAAAAAAACAGACAGAACGTGTGGACAAATAGTAAAAGCACAGCTATACAGAGAAAATCACAGAAAGAAGCATAAACTTTCTCAAAAAAAGAGAAAAAGGAAAAAAATATATATAAAAGAAAAAGGAAGAGAGCAACCAAATCAATAAACAAATCTTGCAATGATAATACCCTCTAAATACTAAACTGATATAAACATACATCTAGAAACCAGTCAGTCACATACAGCAAACCCCATGTCTACAGTTGCTCCCAAAGTCCACCTCCTCATTTTGGGATGATTCGTTGTCTATTCAGGTATTCCACAGATGCAGGATACATCAAGTTGATTGTGGAGATTTAATCCGCCGCTCGTGAGGCTGCTGGGAGAAATTTCCCTTTCTCTTCTTTGTTGGCACAGCTCCCGGGGTTCAGCTTTGGATTTGGACCTGCCTCTGCGTGTTGGTCGCCTGAGGGCATGTGTTCTTCGCTCAGACAGGACGGGGTTAAAGGAGCAGCTGATTCTGGGGCTCTGGCTCACTCAGGCCTGGGGGAGGGAGGGGTACGGATGCGGGGTGAGCCTGCAGCGGCAGAGGCCGGTGTGAAGTTGCACCAGCCTGAAGCACGCTGTGCGTTTTCCCGGGGAAGTTGTCCCTGGGTCACAGGGCCCTGGCAGTGGCGGGGTGCATAGGCTCCCGGTAGGGGAGGTGTGGATAGTGACGTGTGCTTGTACACAGGCTTCTTGGTGGCTGCAGCAGCAGCCTTAGCATTTCATGCCCGTCTGTGGTGTCCGTGCTGATAGTCACGCCTCGCGCCTGTCTCTGGAGCTTGTTTAGGCAGTTTTCTGAACCCCTTCTCCTCGTGCACCCCGAAGCAATGGTCTCTTCCATCTCAGGCAGGTCCAGACTTTTTCCTGGACTCCCTCCCGCGTAGCTGTGGCACACTAACGCACTTCAGGCTCTGTTGACGCAGCCAACCCCAGTCCTCTCCCTGGGATCTGATCTATATAATTCCTTATTAGGGAAATCTGTCTTTTCCCTTCTATGTTCTATGTCCTGTATGTCTCTGGAAGGCAGAGACTTTGTCATATTACAGATTGTATTTATAGCCCTTACTTCACCAATTATTGTCAATGTTGTGTCACCAAGCCTTTTTCAAGTAACCTGGAGGAAAATCCTAAATGGACGAGACTGCCTCCAAACCTAGAATCTTGAAATCTTTCTTGCTCATGGAAAATAACAGGTTATCGTATTTTCTTTGACTTACGCAAGATCACACAGAAAACTGTAGTAGTAGTAGTAGTAGCAACAAAGAAAATAATAACATATTGAGTGCTTAAAATGTAATAAGGATTACTCTAAGATTTTTATATATTCTCCCTCTCTTCATATATATATATTTTATATATTTTAATATATATTGTACTTATATATATACACACTCAACATAAAATGATCATATGTATATTACATACACTTGTATACACTTGTTATTTACTTTGATAAAAGAGAAAATTTAGACAAGGAATTTTAGTAACTTTCCCAAGATGACTTACCTCACTAGGACATGGAACCAGGATTCAAATTCAGGTTGTCTGGCTCAGGTTACCTAGAATCCTAGTGTATTTTTTACTGCAGGAGCACTTCCCCCTAATTATAATACGAGCAAGTCACTGCTGGTGTCTCATTTGCTAGGACATGCACAAGATACTAAAAATAATGGTTGGTGTACTTAAATGATTGCATGTGTTAATCACGGCCAACTTTTACTGTGTCCGAAATGTTATTTTACTTGGAAGGGCCAGTAACACTAAAAGAACACGTGACAGCTGTATTAAAATACATGTGGGGGGATTTCCCTTGCTGTCCAGTGGTTAGACTCAGCGCTTCCAATGCAGGGTGCATGGGTTCGATCCCTGGTCGGGGAACTAAGATCCCATGTGCCATGGTGCGTGGCCAAAAATAAATAAATACATAATAAAATAAAATAAACATTAAAATACATGTGGGAATCTGGCACTCTATAGAGAGTCAAGCCACTGAAGGGATACCAGTGTCTCTCTGTGTATATATTATGTCTGTTAGTCAATAAACAGGAGAAAATAACTACTGCTATGAAAGCCATGTATCTAAGTCAGGGCAATAATGTTTGATAAACAGTGGTAATTAGAACCTTGCTGTCTGTTCAGTATGTAGAAATATTTGTGTGTTTGTGTATATATATTTTATCTATGTATGTTTAAATAAGTGTGTGTGGTTATCCAAATATATGTAAGGAAGTTAGGTACTTACGCCTCTCAAAATAATTGTTTTACGCTGTTTTACATTTCAATTTATTACAGTGATGGTATATTTTTTATAAGTAAAAGCACTGTGTGCTTTTCTCTTACCAACAACATGAAAACCTTTTAAGCTTAAATTTGCAAAAACACTGTCCCTTCAGTTTATTTTTCTCTACCAATACTGCCACTATCTGAGTTCTGGACTCTGTAATTTATCTCCAGGATTACTGTTATCACCTCCTAATTATTCTCCCTGCCTTTAATCTCTCGCTCCTAAAGTTTATTTCTCATATCAAGGCCTTTTTGTAACACAGAATGATTTTGTTGGTTGTTCTTCATTGGTTGAGGTCATAATTTATCTTTCAGTTCAAGAAAATATTGGTGAGGTTTCATATGCCTTCCTTACCTAATAGACTTCTGTAATGGTGACTCTTACTTCTTTTTTTTCCTGAGTCATCACATTACATGTGCCTCTACTTCACATTTATTTCCTTATTAGTTGTTTTTAGGTGTAATTTACCTTAACATCCCTTCCTTCCCCATTCAAAGAGCCTCAGCATATTGTCCTGAATATAGTAGCTTCTCAGCACATGCCTGGTGGGTTGAAATGTTGCTCACCAGTCATGAAGTTTGTCATATTCTAATTATCTAGTCTCTTTAAGAGTTAGTGTTATAATAAGTATATAATAATTACTTTTCTGTCAATCGTTTAGTCCATATCAGTGTGGCAGAAGTACTGACTCCTTAAATAGCCTAAAAATCAGTGTTTACGATTAACTTCTCTCATATTTAAATATATTGTATTTATATATTTATATTAAACCTTCTTTTTGTGCGCTTATTTGTTGTCTGTGTCTACTACTATAATGTAATGTCCACAAGAACATTTTTGTGTTGTTTAATCTGGATCTCAAGACCTTGTAGAATATAGGAGACGTACT
>NW_020173397.1:4105117-4193639 GCF_003031525.2 Neophocaena asiaeorientalis asiaeorientalis | reverse complement strand
ATATATGAGATTATCATATATATATATAATTTTTATACTCAACAAATACATTCGAATTAATTTATTGAGTCCTTATTATGTGTTGGGATTTGTCATTTATACTTCAAATGCATTATGCTTTCAGTCCCTCAAAATCCAAATTAAAGGTGGATACTATTATTAATTTCAGGAATGAAGAGAGGTAGGTTTGGTCTAGGTAAGTGGCTTACTGAAGGATACTTAGCTCATAAAAGATGGAATCAAGACTTAGATCCAGGCCTGTTTGAAATAAAAGCAAATGCCCTTAATCCCTGCAATATACTTCCTCTAAAATAAGTGCCTGAAAGAAATTTTTGCATGAAAATGCAGGAAGAATTATGGCTCATGGAGTCATGGGTACTAACAGTAAAGTCATCAAGTGGACTTACTGTCCTCTAGGAAGAAGAGAGTATAGCCACGCTCAGAGCAGGCAGCAAAGACTGCTGGTGAGTTAAAATTCAGGGACATGTAAGAGGAGTTAGTCATGAGCATGGGGCAGGTAATGTAGGGATCAATAGAAAGCATTATTAATCAGAATCTGAGTAACCAGGGAACCATGAACCAGAGCACTGGGCAGGTATATTCGTCTCTCAGGAAGGGGAACAAATGAATATACAGGTAGAAGGGAAAATAACCCAGGTCATTGGAACACTGTCCTCTATCATTAGGAGTGATAGGGAGATGTGTGTAATAATAGGACTTTTCAGTTGCAGGCTATAGAAACACAACTCAAATGCGTTAGAGGATTACCCTCTTCTCTCCACCATCTAAATTAAAGACCAAAAGATCTGTGATGTTTTGACCAGGGCATGGAGTTCTGACGACTCTAGGTCATGTACCAGACCTTCTACACTGACACCCTCTCCTCTTTCAGAGTCACACAGAGATGGAAGAGATACTTCTCTGAATGGATATAAGGCAAACAACATACACAAATCTCTATTTGCCATAGTTGTGGCAGCTGTATCACAATTATCCATTTAATGAATATTACTGAGCACCAACTCTGACAGGTTATAGAATGTATTACTTCCTCTGTTAAGTCTGTTCTGGCTGTCCAGTAGCCCAGATGTCCTCAACTATTAAGTGACATGAGTCAAATCTAATCTGTGTTGGTATGCAGATTAGATAAGAATGTATATGGGAGCATTATGGGAAGATGAAGTACCATATAAATATGAGGTGCTGTTTTATCATCAGTACCCAGCCTTATAAGTCTGCCTTCCTATTGCCAGCTGATTTTACTTTAAATTTCCAGTGTAACCCAAGGTACTGTGTTGGTTTTTTTTCCAACTGTCACTCTAATTTTCACTTCCAAACAAAAGATCACAGTTTTGAGAGAGCACATATTACCTATATAACTCCCTGGTCAAAAGGTGATGTTAGGAGCGAAGGAAAGCCTGAAACCTTTACACATTTTCCCAAGCTAGGGTGGTGTTTGGGACATGTCAGATTTCAAAGACAGAAGAAAAAAATAAGGGAAAGGCATTGTTATTTTCAGGATCATTATTTGAAAAATAGTTTTATTGACCAAGAAGAGGTACATCAGTCTATAGGGAGCAGCGATCAGGGAACGAGCCTGCAGGAATGGGTTCAGAGATCCCATCCGCACGTCCAGAGACCAAGCAGATAGAGACAAACTGTACCCTAAGACCTGAGATAAATGATAGAATATAAGACCATGATATATAGTCAAACATAGGAGAAAAACAAAGAAAACACCTGAGTTCTCAGAGAATGAGTTAGAAAAAACTGATGTCTCCAGGCAGTTCCTCTATAATTCACTTTAAATGTTGAATAGTTTCTTTGTATGTTAAGATATCAGTCAGGTGTGTGTATGAGGGGTGGAGGGAGAAGAGGAGACGTGTTTGGGTTTCTAAAAGCTGTGGGGGCAGTGTTGATTCCAGATATGCACCCTGCAATGGTAGTTTGCTGGCAGATATAATATGGTAATTTGTCAGTGCGATTCTTTGGAGGGGTGAAGGGCTTGTTAGTCACATCCTGCCTCCTGTCCCAACTCTTCCCATTTGAAAAGGGAACTAAGTGGCCAAATACCCCTCAAGGTTTGATTAATGGAGACAGAGTAACTCCCAGTGTACAAGCTCTCGGGTAAAATGGAACAAGTGAATTTGGCCAGGACAAAAGTCCTCCCATTCCCAGCTTTGAATTAAAGATAAACTGTCCCGCTACATGTAAAAGAATGAAATTAGAACACTCCCTAACACCATACACAAAAATAAACTCAAAATGGATTAAAGACCTAAATGTAAGACCAGACATTATAAAACTTGTAGAGGAAAACATAGGCAGAACACTCTTTGACATAAATTACAACAATATCTTTTTTGACCCACCTCCTAGAGTAATGAAAATTAAAACAAAAAGAAACAAATGGGACCTAGCGAAACTTAAATGGTTTTGCACAGGAAAGGAAACCATAAACAAGACGAAAAGACAACCCTCAGAATGGGAGAAAATATTTGCAAATGAAGCAACTGACAAAGGATTAATCTCCAGAATATACAAGCAGCTCATACAGCTCAAAAAAACAACCCAATTCAGGGCTTCCCTGGTGGCACAGTGGTTGAGAGTCTGCCTGCTGATGCAGGGGACGTGGGTTCGTGCCCCGGTCTGGGAAGATACCACATGCCGCGGAGCAGCTGGGCCCACGAGCCGTGGCCGCTGAGCCTGTGCGTCTGGAGCCTGTGCTCCACGTCGGGAGAGGCCACAGCAGTGAGAGGCCTGCATATGGGAAAAAAAAAAAAAAACCAATTCAAAAATGGGCAGAAGACCTAAATAGACATTTCTCTAAAGAAAACATACAGAAGGCCAGCAAACACATGAAAAGATGCTCAACATTACTAATTATTAGAGAAATGCAAACCAAAACTGCAATGAGGTATCACCTCACACCAGTTAAAATGGCCATCATCAAAAAAATCTACAAACAATAAATGCTGGAGAGGGTGCGGAGAAAAGGGAATCCTCCTGTATTGTTGGTGGGAATATAAATTGATACAGTCAGTATGGAGAACAGTATGGAGGTTCCTTAAAAAACTAAAAATAGAACTACCATACAACCCAGCAGTCCCACTACTGGGCATATATTCTGAGAAAACCATAATTCAAAAAGAGTCATGTACCAAAATGTTCACTGCAGCTCTATTTACAATAGCCAGGACATGGAAGCAACCTAAGTGTCCATCGACAGATGAATGGATAAAGAAGATGTGACACATATGTACAATGAAATATTACTCAGCCATAAAAAGAAACGAAATTGAGTTATTTGTAGTGAGGTGGATGGACCTAGAGTCTGTCCTACAGAGTGAAGTAAGGCAGAAAGAGAAAAACAAATACCGTATGCTAGCACATATATATGGAATCTAAAAAAAAACAAAACACAAAACATGGTCATGAAGAACCTAGGGTCAAGATGGGAATAAAGACGCAGACCTACTACAGAATGGACTTGAGGACACGGGGAGGGGGAAGGGGAAGCTGCGACAAAGTGAGAGAGTAGCATGGACATATATATACACTACCAAATGTAAAATAGATAGCTAGTGGGAAGCAGCCACGTAGCACAGGGAGATCAGCTCTGTGCTTTCTGACCACCTAGAGGGGTGGGATAGGGAGGGTCTGAGGGAGGGAGACGCAAGTGGGAAGAGTTATGGGGATATATGTATATGTATAACTGATTCACTTTGTTATAAAGCAGGAACTAACACACCATTGTAAAGCAATTATACTCCAATAAAGATGTTAAAAATAAAATAAATTAAAATAAAAATAATAAAAATAAAATTTTAAAAACCCACTATGGAAAACAGTATGGAGTTTCCTTAAAAAACTAAAAATAGAACTACCAGATGGCCCAACATCTCACTACTGGGCATATACCCAGAGAAAACTATAATTCAAAAAAAACCACATGCACCCCAATGTTCATAGCAACAGTATTTACAATAGTCAGGACATGGAAGCAACCTGTATGTCCACTGACAGAGGAATGGATAAAGAAGATGTGGTACATATGTACAATGGAATATTACTCAGCCATAAAAAGGAATGAAATTGGGTCATTTGTAGAGATGTGGATGGATCTAGAGAGTGTCATACAGAGTGAAGTAAGTCAGAAAGAGAAAAGCAAATATCATTTAATAATGCATATATGTGAAATCTAGAAAAATGGTATAGATGATCTTATTTGCAAAGCAGAAATATAGACATAGATGTAGAGAACAAATGTATGGATACCAAAGGGGAAAAGGATGGGGAGGGAGGAATTGGGAGACTAGGATTGACACAGATATATTATTGATACTATGTGTGAAATAGACAGCTGAGGGAAATGTACTGCATAGCACAGGGAACTCTACCTAATGCACTGTGGTACCCTAAATGGGAGGGAAGTCCAAAAGGGAGGGGATATCTGTATGTGTATGGCTGCATTTTGTTGTGCAGCGGAGGCTAATACAACATTGTAAAGCAGCCATACCCCAATAAAAATATAAATAAAATAAAGAAACCTGTCCCAGGAAGAGTCTATCTTGACTCAGTCAAAACAGTTGCAGCCCCTGATGTTGGAGCAAAGAGAGAAAATACCCAGCTGGGTCTGTATATGGTAGGCTGTCATCTCAGCGTAACATAAGGAGGCTAGAACCAAGCTGAGCCCAGCACACATGTTGTAAGAGAGAAAGCACAAGACAGATTACAGAGCCCTTCCTTTCTTGGGAGGAGCAAGTGGGGAAGGCTAGAGAGATGCCAACGTGTGAACTCTGCCCCCCAAAGTGGGAAGGATGTTCATTCCCTTCTATGTGGCCTAAGAGAAAAATGTGGAGATAGAAGAGAAGGTATTTGGTTTTCCCCTTCATGATTAATCGATTTTATTTATGAGAATAGAGAAGAAATATCCTTAAGTAACAAAATAAGAATAACCTTGAAACCAGGTATATTGTTATTCAGTTAGGGGTATAGTCTGAATTTAATTTTTATTAATGTAGATAACAGCTTACGTGGGCCTTATGGTGACATTACTAGCACTCTAAAATTTAATTAGATTTTTAGAGCTTCTGTTAATGTCTTTTGTAGGATTATACAATCTGGGGCATCACTAGCAAGCTTCATATGTTTTATTTTCATTATGATTTGAAATGAGCAGAAATGAGGTATTTTGCATATTAAAACAGTTTGATTTTAGGGTCTTTATTTAAAATTAACCGCAGAGGGTTAAAATCAGTATTCTTTTTTTTTTTTTTATCAAGCTATTTATATATATGTTTGTATCTATCTTATATATATGTATTTTATATACTAATTTCTGGGGTTTTTTTACTTTTATCAATGTCAATTTTGTCATAATTATTAGTTGGCTATAACCATATAAATGTATATACTCTATAATGATTTTAAAATAACCATTTTGATGCATCGTATTTTCTTTAGTGTACATATTTTCCTGAGTTTTCTGTTATGATGAAATGTTCCATTTCTTTGTCCTTTAATTACTGTACCCTGATTTTATACATAACATTCCTTCCCAGCTCCAGTAAATCCTTTAAATTAGTAGAAAAATCTGTTCAGCATTTTTTAGACTCACCACAGCAATGTGCTAGATATTTGTGTGAATTTTAAGCAGTTTATCTCATTCCCTTACAGGCCTCAAACAGGAATCCTGGGCAAGAATTAAATCTCTGTTTTACACAAGACTTGCTTATAAAGGAAGAGAAATACGATTAATTCTTAGCTGAATTGTCATAGTTATCACTAGTCAAATTCTTAATTTTGGGGCCTGCAAATCAGGTACATGACATTCACAGAGACTGGGAAAGAAAAGCCTAACCAGCCTTGACATGGAGAAGTAGGATTGTGTAGAGAGCAAAGTGAGAACAGGAGCCAGAAGCTGATGTATGGGCTCTGCTATTTATTAGCTGTTTGAGCAGGAAAAGTCATTTTACTTGCCCTGGCCCGAGTGTTCTTCTCTGTAAAATGAGGCGGTATCCCATTGATCTCTAGCACTGTACAAAGTTAATTATTGTGGGAGTACCAAGTGTTCCTTACTTTGTGCATGTATGCTGTGAATTCACGCAGGCTCTGTGCAGCCAGCCACCTTCTGCTGGAGTAGTCCTGTCCTTATATGGTTTCTGGTCTCTTTAGAGTGAGATTCTGTTTGGGAAGGGACTTAGTCTGGCACGGTTTCAGCCTAGTAATTGCGAAGTACCAATTGGTCCTCATCTATAATTACAGTATGAGCTTGCGATTCATTTTCCTCTAGCCCACAAAATTTTTTTAGGCAGAAAGGAGTATGGACAGAAGTTCCTAAAACTTAAAAGCATCTGTATTTCCATCTTATGTTTTTCACTGAATTGGTAGTTATCTTTCGTGAATGTCAGGCTTCTGTCCCTTCAGAATCAATCACGTCTATTTATGCGCTTGATGGAGTGGGAGGGGAAATGGTCTAGCATGGAGGAGTATATAAGAAACAATCTCAAATCCAAGTTTATTTCTTCCTCCCATGAAGCCCCAGCATACAAAAGAGGCATGACTCCAAATAAGCCTATTTCCCTCTTCTCTAGGAGCTCTAAAACATTACCATTTTGTTGTTATTGTTGCTCTTTTACTGGCCTTGTTGCTCTTTTACTGGCCTTATTGTTGCTCTTTTACTGCAGATATTCATGGTTGTACTATACAATGAATTTTTATTTTTTTTCCGGATTAGGTATTTGTAATTATTCATAATGTTCATTTGAGGGAAATAAAATTGATACGCACTGAAGCAAATGTTAACAGATCATAAGATTTGATATGTTTTGAAAAGAAATGATAATGATAAATGACAGTTACCTAATTTGTGGAAGAATCTTCTTGCATAAAATAATCTACTAGTTTGTAATTATGTGATTAACTCTGCAAGAAAAAGAAAGTCATTCAAGTCAGAATCATCAAGTTTTAGAATCAAAAAAATGTCTAGAACTTTTCAAATTAATTTGTTACCTATAGTGAACTTTGATGTCAATTCTAAACATAAATACTATTTACAACTCTTTGTTAGGAAAAAGGAGTTCATTTACTTGCCACTAAAGTTCAAGAGAATAATCAAGAAAAAAAATAGCAGAAATTTCAGTAAAAGTATTGGTGGCTACTTTTTGTTTGTTTTGGTGTTCACAAAGCACTTCCACATATGAAACCTCATTTTAAAAGAAATAAACGACATAATGAGGCAAAGTGTCATCAAGAACACTTTAAAGGCAAGGAAACTGAGGTTCATTTTAAATACCATGTTCATGATCACGTAGCTTTTCAGAGGCAGAGATAGGAAAAATTAAATACTTTAATAGGAGTGAATATAGAAAATATGGAAAGTATTTAAGTGATTTATGTGTATGTGTTTCTGTATCCTGTAACATTGTGAGAAGGTGGATATAATCAGCCCCTTATTATAAGCAAGGAATCTGAGGCCCAAAGACATTAATTTCTCTGTTGTCACATGCCAAGTAAATGACAGAGCCGAGTTAAAGTCTGGGTATTTCTAATTCCAAAATCTTTATATTTGTTTTCTAGTCCTTGAATGGTCTTATCTCTGCCCCATGTTAACTTTGATATTAATTTGATACTCAGTAAATATTTCATTGCTGAATGTGTGAACAATTTAAAAAGCTTTTTGGATCACCTTTATCCTAGAGTGAGTTTAAAATACAGCTGTTACACTCAGGAGTGTGAGTGATGGGCTAGTCATTGAGAGATGTCCTACGGCTTTCGGAAATAAAGAAAGGAGAGTCTTGAGTGTATTTGGTGATGAATAACTAAAAGCAATGGCTACTTCACGAAATAACAGGCACACTTCATCCATCTTAGAAACAAAAATAAAACCAGTAAATATGGTGTAAGCAACTAACCATGGCTGGATTGCTCAGAAGAGGATATGCGTGAGACTCACATAAAGGTTGGGGTGGATATGTGAGTTTTTCCAGGAAAGGGGTGCAGCTGAATGCAGCAAGGGCTGTGGCAGACGAATATGCAGGAAGCAGTAGGCAAATGTAATATCATTAAGGAAGGTTCATCAACCATTACTCTTCATTTGGGGTTATCGATTGTTTTACAGGCTTGGACAGCACATGCAATGAACTGTTACAGCCACTCTGGGCGAATGTCAGCCCTCCAATATGATCGTTATCCAAAGAGGGCAGTGTAAATAGTTGAAGTGTTAAAAGGACAGTGCAAAGAAGAGAGGCACAACAGGGAGAAATAGGCCCTTGATTCCTTCTTTGGTTTGTTTTTTTAAGGGGAAACACCCTTGCTTCCATAACCAGAAATCTCTTCAGTAATCTTGAACTGCTCTGATAGTAGGAGAGGAGAGGAGGATATTTTTACTGTTAAGGTTTTACTGTTTTGTCAGTGATGGAAGGAGGGCACCTCCAAAATGTATGGAAAATTAAGTTCAGTGATTTAATAAATTGTGTGCTTAGCCAGGTGTGTCTGTGTTTCTTGACTTTTCAAGTAGTCATTGTTGAAGGGTGTCCTTCTGGGTAGGAATTGCATTACTGTGTGGCCCCAGAGGGAGAACTAGAATCAAGTTTTGGGAGAGGGCCGTTGATGCATAGGTCAGCAGAGCTAACTGTTAACAGTTAGTCGTTAATTAGCGACGAAATTTAGCCACTAGAAACATCGCAACTTCTAAACATGCCTCTCTTCTTTCTCTCTTACGATACCCCCACCCCGAATCTGTGTCAACACTTAGATCTATTAAGTTGAGATTGCATTTGTTGCTGGTAAGCACCTACTATGTGCTGTCCATTGTACTAGATGCAATGTAGTTACTTTAATGCAAACTATAGACTGATCCCACAGGCACTTGCATTCCTATTCTACAGAAGAGACTAGGTAACTTGCCAACTCTGCACAGCTAATAGCAGATAGAGCTGAGAAATGAGCTTAAGTCCATGAAGCCCAACAGATCCTTCATGACAGCAAACCTCCTAGAACATGGAATTGGTTGCCTTGTGAGGGAGTGAGTTCCCCATCCATGGAGGAGGAAGGGGAGGAGGAAAAGTAATATTTCAACAGTTTAACCTTTTTTATTATTATGAATGTTATCTAAGTATTTATCAAGGTGAAATTCACATAACTTGGAATTAACCACTCTTAAATGAACAATTTCCTGGCATTTAGCACACTTACAGTGTTGTATAAAGATTACCTCTATCTCATTCTAAAATATTTTCATTACTTTAAAATAAAACCCAGTACCCATTAAGCAGTTACTCCCCATTCTTTCTCCTTACATGCCCCAGCCCCTATCAATCACCAGTCTGCTTTCTGTCTCTTTGCATTTACCTGTTCTAGATATGTCATATAAATGGAACCATGCAATATGTGACCTTTTGTGTCTGACTTCTTACACTTAACATCATGTTTTTGAGATTTCATCCATGCTATAGCATGTTTCAACACTTCATTCCTTTTTGTGACTAAATAATATTCTATCTCTGACAGTTTTTTCATCCATTCATCAGTTGATAGTTATTTACGTTACTTCTACTTTTTGGCTGCTGTGATTAGTGCTGCTTTGACCGTTCATGTACAAGTATTTGTTTGAGTAACTGTCTTGGATTCTTTGGGAGCTACATCTTTTGGAGCATTTACTTTGTGCTAGTCACTGAACCAAGTGTTTTATGTGTAAAACGCCTTTGAATTCTCAGAATGCTGTGAGGTGAATACTATTATTATACCTGGCTTATAGTTGAGGAAACTAAGGTACAGTGAGGTTAACGTACCTTGCATTGGGTCACACACTCCTAGTGCTGGGACTCAAATCTTAGCATCAAAGTTTCAGAGTCTATACACTGTGCCTTTTCTGTCTTGTATCTTATTACCTTCAGACTTAACACCTACAACTGCGTTAGCTGTCCCTTCCCTGGTACCACCCTTTCCTGTCTCTCCTGGGCATACTCTGATTTGTCAAGTTTCCTTTTAAAATGTGGAATCCAATATTGGTTAATAATATTCCAGGAGTAATTTATTTTTACTGTTATCATCATCACTACCATTGTTGATAGTTTGGTTACACTTGAAAGATTATTAGGCGTTAGTTTTTCAAAATAATATTTATGTTTTTTATTAAGAATACAAATTATATAACAAATAACAAATTAAAAAACAAGCCCCAGGTTTCACGGCCCAGAATCTCTCTGTTGCCATTAAACAATCAAGTAAAATCACAGTACATATGCATGTTGAAAATCCAAACAGTAAAGAAGTATATAAAATTTTTATTATGACTTCTTTTATGGAAAAATGCAGTGTATATATTTCCAAATACACCTTCCAGGGATGTTCTGACATTGGTAGTGTCAGAGTCTTATTTATTTCCTCAAGGTTCAGTTTTAGCTCATTTAGAGATGCATACCAGAATCTACCACTGAGTTTGGTGTGGAGTAAAATTCCCAGGCACTTTTCTTAGGATCTTTTGTTAAGTCAGCACTCCATTTTGCTGTGCTGGTTTATGCAGTTGATTTTCTTAACCTAAATGTAGAACTTGCCATGTCTTTGGGCCAGAACATGCTCACTGAATTACACAATGCCATTCTGTCAAGATAGCTGTACAGCCCAAGTATGATAACCAGTTGGTTACTGATCATTCTCAGTTTGGAAAATGGAAAAAACTCTGCCACTTGACCATCCTGGGAAATTTTCATTTATTTTAATGGTTGTATTTCACACTATCAGCTGGGAGAGTCTGACCACCTGAGCTACAGAAGTATGTCTGCTCTGCACTTATTTTGGACAGAATCCTGCTCAAATATCCCCCGCCAGCCTCGGAGTTATGCAGGGTAGCAAGGTTTCAGCTGTAGAACTGGAACTTCATTTGCAAAGGTGTGGCATGGAGGGATGGAAAGACATTTATCAAATTTAACAATAGCACTGGAAACCAGAGGTTCTGTGCAATTCTCAGTTCGAGTATTGAATTGTACAGTCTCTTGCTCAGTAGAATTTATTATCTGAGGGATATGCCTACATTCATAGCATCTGACCACATTTTAATCTTACTGAGCTGCTATGAATTAAACCAAGTGGTAAAGTTGTAACGTAAGACTCTATTTTTATAACAATGTAAGTTAATATTAAGTGATAAAATGAAATGTGTTTTTAAAAAATGCAATGTATTTTGCCCAACCCTGAGATACATGTCTTTCTTGTGTCTAGCAGACCTATAGTGTAAGTCAAGCTAAGCTTTTTCTTTTATCTTTTTCAATAAACTTTGTATTAGAATAGAAATCCCTAATTGTCAGGTGTGTATACTTGAGTTTTGATGTCTTCACTAAGTCTAAAGATATTAATTAGGCATCGTCTGTTTACTCCCTCTTAGAAGACGTTGATAGTGATCATCCTGGGGGTGGACACGCCTTTTAAAACTACACAATTTACTAATGAGCTTTTCAAGAATGGATTTTTTTTTCCCCACCAATTCACTGCCCATAAATGTCTGTGATTTCATTATATATAGGGATAAAGGCAAGCAAAATGAATGGTCTTCTTGTTTTTATTATGATTATTTCATGGAGGCAGATATTCATTCTGGCTTCCTTTTTAAATGGATTTTGTGATGGGAAGAAAATGCAAATGAAGTGACAGTAGTTCTCATAAATTTCTGGCCTCGTGACTAAAATGTGGCGTATCAGCCTTGCTATCAAACCCCCCAAGCACATTTTCTTTGTGTTAGTGACTTAGGTAATAGTGCATCTTTCATCTGTACATTAGACTCTATAATTCTTCCTTTCTACCTGTGTGCTTTACATACCACTTTTAACATGTGTGTATATGAGTGTGTGTGTATATACGGCATTCATTCTTAGCTGAAGCTGAGAAGATTCAGATTTCCTCTATACATTTCAAGTCTGATAAATGGATACCCTGTGGTTATGAAAATTACCTATACTTAATACCTGTATTAATCTTGTACTCTCAGCAAATGCCTGAATGATGATCTGCCCCTTTGTTGATACCAACAGCAATGTTAACACTTTCCTAGGAGCAATCATAGATGAGGACAGTTGGCTTGTAGATTCAAATGTACTACTATAATTTTTCAACCTTTCTTTTTCCCCTAATTTCATGAGTCATATCCATCTTTAAAAAGAGACATTCATTTCGGATTTTCCAGCTAGAGACCCATGCCATGAAGCCTCTGAAGACAGTCAAAAGAAGCAGAAAACTGGAAAAATGCACAGGTGGTACACAATCGCTCAAAGTTACCCCTACCATTTACATTGCATCTGCCGTCCCGTCAGTATTCAATCTGCAGTGCGTCTCCAAAGCAAAATATATTTTGAACAATTTTTCGGTGGTATTTCAAATTTTAAACAGTAAAATCGGCTAGATGCAGAGCTACTCTCGAGGTTTGGCCAATCAGGCTTTTCACCTTGGTGTTGCCCTTTAAGATTACTTTGCTAGGCTGGTGGCAGGTTGGCATGCAGAGAGAAAAGGAGTTGCCTTCCAGAGATGGTACTAAAAACAGCTCAAAGCTCTAAAAGTGTAAGTCTTTGATTAGACCACTTTGACTGCTACAAAAAGGCTAACTGGGTTCACGTCCTTTCTGGCTGAATAACCCCGACTGTTGGGTCCACAGGGCAACACATGACCGTAAGGAGGTGATCTGATTTTTTTGAGTTTACTTCAGTGTCTGAGCCAAAAAAAAAGGAAATAAGTAGTTTAATTGTTATCACTCCTCTGCCCTGTATTTCTAGCAGCCATCACTAATTTGTTATGGTATTCTGTCCTGCAAAACCTAGATATGGCTTCATAATATTTCTCAACGTAGCCCTCAAGAGGGTCACTGTTGCTGGTCAGGTTGCCACGTGAGATGTAACCAGTCCGGCCATCCAGCTCTGTGTTGAGTTATGGTCACATTTTTCTCTAACAAGCCTTTAATACATCGAGGGTAGAGTCAAAGGGCTCTCACTTTGTCTGGTAGGTCACCCTGATCATAGAAATACCCTGGGCTTCTTATCAAGGGTAGAGTTTATTGCCACAGTCATATCAGTATGATCTTTTCTGGTATTCGCAGCTCAGCACTATCTCATTGTTCCTCAAGTTTAAAATTACCTTCTAAGTGACACTATTCCAGAAATCGTTCCCTGAACCATTCTGACAGTTTCCACCTTGAAAATCTCCCATCACATCATGAGAGATGAATATATGTATTCCAGAACTCCTGGACAGTAATATCCTGATCCTATGAATGTTCGGTGCCGCTCTCAGTACAGTGAAATCTGTAACTTGGCTATGAACGGAACCCCTCTGTGACTCAGATATTAAGGAGGAAGATGTTTGTTGCACATGACTACTGAATCATCTTCACTTTCTTGATGTTCTTCGGAGTTGTCATTGGTGAAAATGATGGTTTTGCCCATCTTACATGAAAAAATGATCCATGGTTAGCTCTGGCCTCTAAAGATCAGACAGGGTTAACTAGCCTCTAAGGATTACAGATAAGGATAGTCCCCCTAAATAGGGCTTAAGGAAAACCTTTTCCTGTAGATTAGATTACTACAAATGCTTAGCATCTCTACCAGAGATCCTGGCAGGGGTTGGAACACTGGTTCTGAAATCATCAGTCAGTAAATATTATGGTGTACTACCCACTCTGTGTCTGACACTATGCTGGTTACTGGAAGTACAGCAGTGTGAGAGAGGAAGAGAGCACTTCATGTAGCTTCCGGTTGTAGAGTAGCTAGGCATTAAGCTGGTAACTCTGCTTCTTGATGGCCCTGATCAGAGAATATCCTTGTCTGATTTAGTGAGCCCGTGCCCTTCTGGGTGATGAGTGGAATTCATGTGTATAGTCTTGCGATGGTCTATCCTAAAAGGATAGTAGCCCACCTTAGACACATTCTGAGGACTCTCAAAGCCCATATTCAAAGGTCATTATCCCTTGCCTTTTGAAGTATCCAGGTAAAAAGGCTTCTGTACTTACTCTAGGGTACTCTAGACATAATAGGAACCAAAGTTATGTGAACACAAGTGAATTGGTCTTATTTTTCCTTTCTACATATTCCACTGAGGCTACTTATTTATTTATTTATAAATTTATTTATTTATTTTTGGCTGCATTGGGTCTTTGTTGCTGCGCGCGGGCTTTCTCTAGTTGTCGCGAGTGGGGCTTCTCATTGCAGTGGCTTCTCTTGTAGAGCACAGGCTCTAGGTATGCGGTCTTCAGTAGTTGTGGCACGCGGGCTCAGTAGCTGTGCCTTGCGGGCTCTAGAGCGCAGGCTCAGTAGTTGTGGCGCACGGGCTTAGTTGCTCCACCGCATGTGGGATCTTCCCGGACCAGGGCTTGAACCAGTGTCCCCTGCATTGGCAGGTGGATTCTTAACCACTGCGCCACCAAGGAAGCCCTATTTTTATTCTTTTTTTCTACTTTCTTTGGATTGATTTTTCTGTTTGGTGTGTCTTTTATCATGACTGAAATTTTGGGTTGGAATATTACAGTTTGTTGGGCGCATCCTGAGGATACAAACTAGTCTTGTGCCCAGCAAGAACCTATGGGGGGATATCAAGTATTACAATGGAAACACAAATCGGTGTGTTTATTAAAGAAGGCAAAGCACTTGGGGAAGATGATAAAAGTAGCACTCTGATGACTAGTGGTGATTTTGGCTTCAGTAAAGAAAAGTAGCCACATTGTTATTCAACATATTATTTGGGAAAGGAAAAAAGCTGGTGTTTCAGACATTTTCTTTTCATTACAACAAACCTATTTTGCAGATTTACTGCGCCTTTTATCAGTACTGTAGCTCAATTACAGTTTAGGCAGCAAGTTTGGACCAAATTAAAAGGAGGAATAAAAATATTTTTATACCTACATTGCATATTTCTTACAAGAGTTTCCAAGTATAATTACCCATGAATTTCGTCCAAAATCTTCAACTGTGCAAATCTTATATTTGGTTACTAGCTAATCAGAATTGGGCATGAGTCCAGTGTAAAAGTTATTTAGAGGGGCTGGGACATACATTCCAAGCAAGAGGGAATTTCCTTATTATTCCTACCAAGGTTTTATATTTTTTTATTATCATCCAGGTAATCAAGCATAGAACTGCCTGCCTACCTGCCTCTGCCCCTCTTCTGCCCCAACTCCTTCCCTGTGTTTTCCATTGATAGCTATTTTGGTCTATTTACTATGTACTAGCTTTTGTGGAGACCACAAAAGAAATGAGATACAGTCTCTGCTTTCATGAAACTGATAAGTAAATAGAATTAACATACCTGATATAAATAAAAATCCATGAACCCTTAGGCTGGTGCTACTGATTATAGAAATTTCAGAGAATGGCAGACTCCTGTGAACTAGAGCAGTATCTTGACAGATAAGGTGGATATAAGAAGGTGAATAATGGTAAGGATAGGATGGTAGGTGGAGAGAATAGTATGCTAGAACACTGAGGCATTATGTGGCAATACCAGAAATAGGCTTTATTGACTGTGATTTTCTTTTATGGGTAGAAGCCCAGGCTCTAGAGTCAGACAGAATTGCATTTGATTCCTGGTCGTACCACACGTAGCTGTGTTGCTTTCGGGATATCCCTTCCCTTCTCAGCTTTCTCATTTGTAAAATGAGCATAATAGCATTGTTCTGATTATCAAATAGAAACATTCACGTAAACCATTTAGCACGCTTACATACCAGCTATTATTACTGCTGTTGTCTCCTCACACTTCCGGGTCTATGCGGTATACTTCTCAATTCATTCATGTGCATCTACATAGCTATCTGTACAAAGCCAGACCCAGTGTTCTCTTAGATGGCTTTCTACACTATCTGTAGCAGTGCTGGCCAACAGAACCATAGTTCCAGACATATACATATCCAATTTTAAATACTTAATAACCACATTAGAAAAAAAAATAAGCAAGTGAAATTAATTTTAATCTATTTTATTTAACCCATATATCCAAAATAGTATCAATTCAGTATAGAATCTGTGTAAAAATTATTGAGATATTTTACATTCCCACCCCCCAACTAAGTCTTTGAAATCTGGTATACATCTTATGCTTAAAGCACCTTTCAGTTTGTACTGTACAATTGGCTGTTTCTGGGACTCAGCTGTATTTGGGAACCATTCCCTTACTGTGAACTCTTAAGGAATGAAATTGCTAGCCCCACATGTCTTTGTAACTTTAACTGTATACAGTCAGGGATGATGACAAATAAAGCATCCTGTCTGAATACAAATGTAAAAAGGCAGAAGACAAAGATACAAGTGGAGAAATAGAAGACTATGTCTGTTAAATAGGCTGATATTTAAAAAAAAAAAATACTTGACTTGAAAGCAACTGATAAAACTTTAAAGTGAGAGTATGCCTGTGGAATGAAAACACATCATAGAAAATAAAACCAAACTTCAGCTCCTTCAGCTGAAATAAAAACTTGAGTGAGGATCTACCAATTTATATTACTAAAGTTAGAGGAACGTAAACCATCCTTAGGGTGCAGTATACATTTTTAGCTGATGGAACAACTTTCCTTCAAACGAAATTATGCTGTTTGATTTACGTGAAAGATATTTGTCAAATGGGAATGAACTGCTTTTTGTTTAACGCTGCTTCTGGGTGTCCGGTACTAAGGTGTGAGTTGCCGTGTCCCTGGGTAGAAGAGCACACTCCCTTCATGTGTGAAGCTGACTTTTATGACCTAGAACCAGGAGAAACACCTGTATTAGGCTTCGTTTTCCAAGCCCAATAACGGAATGCTTTGAACTGCTCGTTCTCCCATCCCATCTTCTCTAAAACTGTGTTTGCACCCCTAATTGCAGGCAGCTGTTTTGTACTTCTCAGACCATTACACCAAGTTTGATTTCTACGTGAAGTTAACTGTCTCTAACTTATACTGAACCACTTATGATGACTTCATTAGTGCTTTGCCCTAGCCGTCCTAGGTAGTCTCCTAAAGATCGTAGGTTCAACGTTGTAATTAACTGCTCCACTATATTGCTGTTTTTAAAAGAAATGCCCTATTATATTAGTAGAACTCAAATTAAATTCAGGAACCAACCCCCTGCTTGTACACTCAGTGTAAATTCCCACATGGTAAGCTGGACTGAGGTCTTGGATCGCCCATGTTCTGTGACTGGAAAAGACACACATACTCTTTCTTGGCATTTAATAAATAGTGGGTGCTGTTGGATAGTCATAAATGAAATGTATACCATCATTTTTTTTCTTGCCTACCCAAAAGGTTAACCATCCGAGAAATAATACATTCAAGTTATAACCTTCTAAAGATGACCACATAAACTACTTCGCTGCTTCTGAAAGGGGAGTTCTTAATTATTCCTGAAATAGCTTCTATAATTAAGTAACTTGTCTAATGTGAGAAAGAAAATGAAAGATCTCCAGTGAAGGTCAAAACTAAGGGACGCATTGTGCTGTATATTTTGTTTAGTTTTATTAACTTCAAACATTTTTACTACATAAAGGCATTTTGTAACTGGAACTTTTATCTAAGATACACACACACACACACACACACACATATATAAAATAATTCATTTGCACTATATTTTTACCCATTCTTCTTCTTCTTCCAAAAGGCAGTGTATACCACTAGCATCCTTTTAAGAATATCCTTCAACTTTAAATGAAGTCAACTTAGAAATAAAGCTTTAAAAAGTCAAAGTAAAATATACATCATTTATTAAAAATAAGCCAAATGAGTAAGTACTGTAACTCTGGATTTGGGGAAATGAGCAAGTTTAGAATCAACTGTGGCTGCTATCAGTAATGACTTGGTACTTGCGTTTTTACTGTGGTTTCTGCCTCATTTTGTCTTGTGGCCGAGTTGGTTAAAATGAGGTTCAGGTTATGGGCTTGAATACCATTTGACAAGAAGTCCTTTTGTGACAGATCTTAGTGTTCATCTTCTTTCATCATCAAGTGTGTTTTTGCCCAAAGACTATGAAAGATACATAGCACACAACCTTCCAATAGGCGTGTAGTCTAATAAGGAAAATATAGCATGAATGTTAGTGAGGTCTTACAAAACATGCTGTGGATCACAGAGCAGGGAGATGGTGAGTATGCATAAAAGATACATATGGGATATTTTAATATTCTGGAGGTATATTTCCTAATGAACACCCTAAGGTTTTCAACCCATAGATTATTGAGAAAATATAGCATAGTCATGAAGCTCTGTACTCTGGTAACTTCTAAGTTTGCTTTGTGAGATATTCGGGAAGTCAAAAATTTTACCTCTCTGTGCACTTCAAGCAGTTTATTATGTGTGGATTATACTAAACAGAACTCGCCACTGGAGAAAACTATTTAATATACATGCCCTATTCTTTTTTGTTCAGGATTGTCGATGTGGCAAGCAAGAGAATGCATAGTTACTTCTTCCTTTGATAAATTATTCCTAAACTTTTGGGTTTGTTTTAAGACTGAAACTTTCTTAATTCCCTTTACCTGAACCATTGCCTCTCTCATCAGACAGGGACCTAAAGGGATGTTTAGGAATAAACGGAAGACACAAAGAGGTATTGCTCATGGGTGGAGGTGGTTGGGCGATGTGTGGGAGGGACATGGGGAAGGGGCAAAGAGTGAGAGGCAGGCAAGCAGCATGTATCAAACTTTGATGTGGATTGCAGTCACCTGGGGACCACGTGATACTCTCGGGCTTCTACACACCTCCCAAGGAGGCTTTGAGTTACTGGGTCTCAAGTTGGAACTGGGAAACTGCATCTTATCAAGGATCCCAGGACTGTGGACTATACTTGAGAGACCCTGCCCTAGAGGAAAGGGAAGTCTCCTGTATTGCCATTTGCTGGTTCCTTCTCAAGGCAGCAGAGAATCCCAAGACAGATGGCTGCTTTGTGGCAATTGCACATATTCTCCTGCTCTGCATGTAAACCCTCTAGAAATGACTTCCCTGTTGAGGCTCTAAGAACCTTGTAAATCCTGTAATTTAGATTCTGGAGCAGATTAGGATGAGGAGAAATTTTTTTTTTCTTACATGTGTTCCTTAAAAAAAAAAAAATGCTACATGATGGGCACAGAGTTTCTGTTTGGGATGATGAAAAAGTTCTAGAAATAGATGGTGGTGATGTTTGCACAACAATGTGACTTAATGCCACTGAATTCTCTGCTTAAAAATGGTTAAAAGGTACCTTTTATGTTATTTGTATTTTACCACTATACTATATATTACAACAAAAAAGCTGCTTTTACTTAACTACCTGCTACTTTTGAGATTATGTTAGTCATCTGTTGGCATGATTCTTAATGAGAACGTGAGTGCACAGACATCCACAAAGATTAGCTGTTCATTAATGTAGGGAAAAAAATAACTCCTTTGCAGTTTATTTCCTTTCATTTTAGTTTTAGCAAAGATCTGAAAAATGTAAATGATGTTTGCTTTGGTTTCTTAAAAAGTAAAAATTAATAGGATAGCAATGCAGGTGTTAAACTTGAAATGTCAATTATTTCTTGAAACCTGAAAACTCTGTTTGTGGGATGGATCACATAGTATCTGGGCTCTTTTCTGATGTTCCACAGGTCTATAGTTTACTTACGTAGTTTAGTTAACATTTTGATATGAAATATTTCACCTAAAATTGAGTATGCGATTCATAATTGGTAAGTTTGGGGAGGAAGGTTTCATTGTTACTATTTAAAAGCGACTTGGTGCGTGTGTTCAGATTGTGTTATGAGCAAGGTCAAAAGCGCCAAATGTGCAAGTACTCTGTAATAGGCTGTCTGTCGGATATACCAGGGAATTCAAGCTATTATGTGCACTTTGATGCACTAAACCAACACTGCATGAAGTCATCAGAGCATAGGACGGCTTCACTAGTCTCACTGCGGTAATTACTGCAGGTGTATCTCGATCATTTAAAATAGGCGTTCAACCCAATCCTGCTAATGTGTGCCAATGAGTAAATTACTATTTAATTTCCTGAATTTCAGTGGTTCCATGAGTGGGATAAAACTGAGCTACTGTTTCTCTAGAAACTCCTGGGCTATTAGGAGAACTTTTGGCAAGTCTGAATAATTGTTCCATTGGGTCTAACTCTGATTCTCTGGGTCAGTGTCCCTCACTCTTAGGGTCATTGGTTGCACTTCAGAGGGTCTGTGAACTTGGTGAGTGGGTGAAGAAAATAAAAGTACATTTTTATTTTCACGACCCTCTAGCCAAAATGTGTTTTTTCCTCCAATCATGAAAGGGGTCCATAAACCATGTACTATCAATAGCACCTGTGGCTTTGCCACATAGAAATTACACATTTTTGTATCACGTGTAGGAGGTAGTTTAAGCTATCAATTATGCCTACCACTGCTCAGAAAACTACAGTACCTCTTAGACCTGCTCTTGTGTCATGTTTTCTATGCATTAAGAAGCACACATTACTATTATCACAGACTGCTTTCTAAATACTTTGATGTCTGTTTCAATATAAATGATTTTGTTTGTAATCGCATTTTCTATGTCAAAATCACTCAGAAACACTCTGATTGGAGGGTCTAGATTGCTGAAGCAGCCCATGGCACTTAAAAGGTCACATGATCCTGCCTTGTATGGCATCCTTGTATCTTTCCTATCTTCCTTTGAGATGGGATTTGTTAACAGTAAAAAAATAAATAAATAAAATGGGCATTCATATTAGGATGCATCGTTCTGTTGAAATATTAAGTCCATTAGAGAGTATTATAAGAGAATTTCACTTTGAGTACCTGAAACAAAAGATAAAACGCTTGTGAAGCAAATAGACTCTAAAAATCCTGAGCACCTAAGGCTGTTTTCTTGGAACTAAAGTATGCACGTGTGAAACCACACGTCAATGTTCTGTGCTGCTCTCAACTTGTATTTGTATATTTTACCGAGATCTATGCATCTTACATAGAGTGAAGAACCCTTCAAGGCATTAAGTAACAAAATCAGGAATTCAAAATGAAGGAAGAAATTTTCATGGGAGGCAGTACTTTTTAAGTAAATTTTTAAAATATCTAGAATAATTCCTTGTTTCACCTAGTGATTGTGATTTTGTTGCTATAGCAGAAAGACTTGTTGCTATGGTATCTCTGAATATCGCTTTTGACATTGCTGGTCACAGCTGTAACTGATCATTTTCCAGGGGCATTTTACATACATTTTGACTATTGTTTCCATGTGAAAGCTGGATTGCTTTGACATGTGTTCTGTCTCAAAATTAAATTATTTACTTAATGCAAGACTCTACCAAAAATGAACATACTGTGTGAAAATGGCACTTACATATTAATTATTTTAATAGCAGTCAGCATTAACTGTTTTCGTTCCAGCTGTTATGTTTATCATGGGAGGAAGTGGAGATCTCTTTTTTAACAAAGTCCCAAATCTTTATTCCTTGCTTAAAAAAAAAAAACATTCTTGTTCCATTTCCAGCTGCCAAAGCTCTCAGTCACTGATCTAATTTTAGTATTCATATATGGAGTAAATGCCAGTCTTGCTTCATTTAAAAAGTCTTATAATATTACTAATACATATTTTTCCATTGGATAGTAGGCTAAAGTTATGCTGTTTTTTGAGGAAAAATTAAATTCTGGTCAGACCCTGGCTTCAAAAATACCAAGGGTATGAATATTGATAAGATGCCTAAATTAGCACAGTATTACTAATACATTTACTTTCTGAATCCAAAATTTAGTTTCCAGCTAGCATATGCATCGGCCCTTGCTGTAGCTTGGCCTCTAGATGCAAGGCCTGGGAAACTGTGAATGCTAATTGTATTTGCCGTCGGACAGTTACCTTCCCAACCGTCTCCAACATACTTTTTAGCTAGGTCCTAGTAAAATTGAGTTCTATGTGTGAGATGAATTTTAACATTATATCAAGAGAATGGTTTTCATTGTAGGATGGACTTATCTCCATATCCCAGTCCTTCTACTTGTGTTTGTGTGACTCTTTATAAGTTACTCTGTGTCTCCGAGCCACTGTTTCCTCAAATGTGGTTGTGATATTTGACTTGTGATGCTACTGTAATATAATATATGTAAACTTCTGGGTAGAATGCCTGGTAGATGGAGGTATTGCAGTAAATAATAACTAATATTCTTCTTATTCTTAACAATAATTATGTAATAAATGAATAAACCTTTAAATAGAACAAAACCAGCTTTTTAAGAGCAGAACAGAATCCTCTTTTTTGATCGAGACCAGATATGACAGAGACTGACTTGAACTTGGCCTTGCAGTGTCCTGATCCCTCCTACTAATGAAAACTCTACCTTTAATCTGCCATTCAGACAGCACTCAGTGATACCACTATACTTTTCAAAAGTTAGATGAACTGGGTATCATTTTCCATATTTTATAGATGAGAGACCTGAAATTCAAAATGACCTTGGTCACTCTGAAGATGGGGACAGAATCATGCCCAGACTCAGTCTCTCCTAAGTCACCATCCAGACATAGTTCCCTCACTTTGCTGCTCCTTGTCAACTGAGTCCAGTCCTTTTTAAGACACTGGAGCACAAAGAGTTCTATAAATAAGACCAAAGTTGGCATTTATTTTATCTATCTTATGAAATGAAATTAATCAAAAAGCAATATTAAGAGTAAAGACAGGGCTTCCCTGGTGGTGCAGTGGTTGAGAGTCCGCCTGCCGATGCAGGGGACACGGGTTCGTGCCCCGGTCCGGGAGGATCCCACGTGCCGTGGAGCGGCTGGGCTCGTGAGCCATGGCCGCTGAGCCTGCGCGTCCGGAGCCTGTGCTCCTCAACGGGAGAGGCCACAGCAGTGAGAGGCCCGTGTACCGCAAAATAAATAAAATAAAATAAAGTAAAGACATAAGAAATCATATAAATCCAGGATTCTTATATGTGGATCCTCTCTGAAGACCATACCAGGAATTGATGGATGGTTCAGGGAGCTCCCCAAGCCCCGTGAAATTGTGTGTTTCATATCACATGTTATGAATACATTTCTAGGGCAAAGGGCATATCTTAGTTTGGGTCTGTGACCCCTTTCCTATACAGAGAAAAAGAAAAGAGTATCACCAAGCATATGAGATAAGCAGATTGTTAGAGCAGGCCACTAGGGCGTCGCCTAAGAGATGGGATATATTACATTTGAGAAATGGAGACTTCTTTGATGGGCTCTTGTGGGTGGATTCTGCAGAGAGGACTGTACCATTTAGAAACGTGTCAGGCTGCAGAATATGTGCCTTAAACATTGCGTTATCCTCACTTAATTGAAAGACTGTGGGTTAGGTGGGTCCAAGGTTAACTCAGAGGCTCACTGTTGTCATCAGTGACCTGGACTGGTTCTTTCTTTCCTCTCTGCTCTTGTGGCTTTGCCTTTAGTTCTCATGCATCTCAGTGTATGGTCTTAAGACGGCTGTCATTACTCCAGGGATCATATCAGTGTTGAAAGTAGGAAAAAATGGGGAAGGGATGCACCATTAAGCTCTCTCTTATTCCTATCATTTTATTTTTTTAAACTGAATGTTCCCCTAAAAACACCCCTCCCATGTAAAACTTTGCTCAATGCTCATTAGTTAAAACCAGCTCACAGCTCTTTCTAGCTTGAAGGGTCCAGATATGTAAATATCTGGCAAAGAGAAATAAGATTGCTATAACTGACCCAGCCCAGTCATAGATCGTCACTGTGGCTGAATTCATTGCTGCTCTGAAGAGAAATGGAATTCAGTTATCACAGAAAAGGATAGGCTGATAGTTAGCTAACCAACCACCCATGTCTCTCTTTACTGTGACAATTTTCCACAAATCCTGAAAAGTTAACTAAGTTTTACTTTTTTTATTAAGTTGAGATATACCGTGTCATTCCTAAAAATATTCCAATGTGTAAACTAATAACCATTTACTTTGCTCTTTGCCTCTTCCATATGGCAATTATTTCTAATATTCTACTTTTAAAGTTGGAACTAGTCTAACAAAGAAAACAATGAGTGATTTTATTAAGCAACTGACAGAGTCAGGGAAAGCTTGCAAGTGATCATTTGATTTTCTGACAGGTACTCTCATTCTAACAGTGGTCACAACAAACATGATAGCTTATTCTTAATCTAATCTACTTAATCTACTCCCAGTTGCATGGACTATGCATTTTTTTTCAGTTTTTATTACTTTTATTGAAGTATAGTTGATTTACAATGTTGTGTTAATCTCTGCTGTACGGCAAAGTGATTCAGGTATATATACACACGCATGCACCCATACACACACATCCTTTTTTCATATTCTTTTCCATTATAGTTTATCCTAGTACACTGAATATAGTTCCCTGTGCTCTACAGTAGGACCTTGTTGTTTATCCATCTTATATATAAAAGCTTACATCTGCTAACCCCAACCTCCCACTCCATCCCCCCCCCACCCCCTCCCCCTTGGCAGCCACGAGTCTGTTCTTTATTGGACTATGCATCTTTTACAATCTAAAATTTTTAGAATAATGTTGAACAGGAAAAATGCACCACATAATTTGCAATAGTCTATTGCTTTTCTCATGTAGATTTGTCATACAATTAGAGGAATCTTCTAACACTGGGTCAGGATGGAGCCTCATTTGGGTAGGACCATATATTGTAATCAGAATATACAATTTGCTGTTTGGAGGTAATGCCCGTTTTTCAACCAGTGTTTCAGTTGCTTTATAGAAACTAGGTGTACTTTTGAGCAAATGCAAAAATAGACCTTCCATTCTCTTGATCCCCTGTTTCATATCTGTTGGCTTATGGGCCCAGTAGAAAAGTCAAATGTTTAAATTCCTGCCCTATGTGAGAATCTACTTCCTTATGTCTTACTGGGAAAATTAAATTCAATTTCACTGAGTTACTCATCTACTTACTCACCTAGTCGAAGGACGTACAAGGTGTATTTGTGTTAATATGCGAGCGGACATTTTTGACTAAAGATTGTGAGAGAAATGTTTCTATATAACTATTCACTAGTATAAATGTATTGCATGGGAGGGGCATTGCTTTTCAAAGTACTATGGAATTTCTTTTATGTTTAGGTGTATGTCACTTATTTTTAGCAAACATGGATATTGGGTAGTTTTTCACTTTCCAACAATGTATTTTGTCTACAGATAAAGTTATACAGCTTATTCCTTTTTGTTTCTTATTTCTTCTCTAAACTCTTGTTCATTCTGGAATGGGTGGTAAATGCTCCTCTTAACTTCACATCTACTCTCATTTCTGATCCTGTTTTAACATTGGGGCTTTTCCCCGGCACTCTTGTTCTGCTACCATGAGAGGCCAACAGACTTTCCAGCCCCATCACTTATTTCCCCCTGTTATGTTCTTCTGAAGAACTCTGCTCTAACAGCTTTACCCATGAGAAAAAAATGTTTCTTCTTGCCCACTCGAGCTTGGATTAAAAACTGACCTGTTCTGCCTCTCATTTTAGGAGCGTAGCACATTTAGAGTCCTGCCTATACGTACAGGCTCCCGAGTAGAACTGAAGAAAGTTTAGTGATAAGGTCATCAGCAAATCATTGCACAGGTATTGAGGAATCACCTGATGATATGTGTAAGGTTTAGGGTTAGATGCTTCACAAAAATGCAAGGAGGACAAAATACGGTTTTTGCCCTCAAGGCACTGCCACTTTTGAAGGGGAAGGGTTAGCATGTGTATTCGAAAGTTAACTTGCCCTGTAAGACTCTCTGTACAGTATTGGCTGAATTCATTTTTCTGAATGAATGTAGCACCAGTATCTAGAGCTATAGGAATTCATAAAAGGTACAGACCATTTTGAGCCAAAGACTAAAAAGACACGGAACATCGAAGAGGTTATCCTGTCCCCTCATCGTACAGATAAATAAAAGGAAGTCTCCAGCTCAGTCCCAGAAAATGATTGTGGCTTTCAAGGAGCTACACTTTTGTTATTGACAGAAGCAGGATTTGTTCCTAGAAACTGCCAGACTAGATTTATTCAGGAAGGAATGAAAGAAAATCCTAAATTGGGGCAGGGGGGATGCAGAACATAAATGTGTTAATTAACCATACATATTTGGAGGAAAATACACATAAATCTATCTATCATGAAGAGAGAGGGAAGATGGCAGAGGGTTAGATTTCTGCTTCGCACCTCCCGCTTTATGTTCCCTAAAAGGATGGCATGCTCTAGAGCTACAGTCATTTTTTTTCTCTTGGAAGTGAGTGACATCTGTGTTCTCTCTTTTTAATGAGGAAAAATTAGCATTTCCCTTCTGAAATTGTTAATTCTAGGAATAATGCTCACTTCTTCTTGCGATTGTCCTCCATAAATGTTAAACTTGTAAATCATCAGGCTTTGCTGAATTGGAAACCATCTGTCCCTCCAGAGGTGTGTTGGTTCACAGTATTCCAGAGTGAGGTGATCGTGGCATGTGCCAGCATGGCAAATGAAGAAATCTCTCATCTGAGTGTTCTAAGCATTAGTAGGGCATGGTGTCGGAATTGTCTGCCAATGAAGTTTTCATTAACCTTAACTGCATCTTGTATTAGAGTCTTGGATTTTACCTTCTGAGAACACTTATAACTGCCTCATTCTAGGCAAAGCTGGAGGCAAGCAATACATGTTTGAAAGTCTGCTTTAAAAGCTCAGATGTGGCACAAAATGGGGTTTTTTTTGAGTAATTTTGGTACGTTATAGATGTGAAGTATTTCTTTAGCTGTTTAAAATTTGAATAAGGGAAAGAATCCTGAGTTTAAAAGTTTCTCCTCAGCTTTCCAGCAGATAAATTAAGGGTGAGTTTTACTTAAATGGTAAACAAAATTATTTTGGAAATGGTCGAGTACAGGAAAGGTGGTTATGTGATTAAAACCAAATTACTATTGAGAAAAAGTTGAAAAACAAAGGAAGTCAAAGACAGTACAGGGCTTTGGCAGTGAGAGCAAAAATAAAATTGGAAATGAAGATTTAAACAGATTTCTTCCATTGCGGAAGAAATGTAAGATTTATCCCAGAAACACGTTTGACATTAGAATCCCCTAATTCTAATACAAGGAAGATTGTATAGAAAGAGCTAAAGAATTTTTGAGGTGCAGTAAAAGTTTGATTGCCTCTTTTAATCCTTTCACGTTCCTTTCATCTACCTTGTAATATAGTTATATGTTGTGCTTGTTAACAGTACTTATACTCTTTATACCAGCTAAAACATTTGTGCGTGGGGCGGGGGGTGGGTACCCACAGCAAGTCCTCAGTAAGTGACTAAATTAAATTGAACTGGAAGAGTTACATCGTTATGTTCTTGAGGCAGAAATTCTTGTAATACCATGACAAATAAACATAGATAACTTTTATAGAAAATGTGTTACATGCTAATTCATTCATTCATTCAAAAAATGGTTATTGAGAATATTTTAAGTTACCTTGGATATATCAGTGAACAAAGCAAACGAATATTCCTGACTTCTAGGAAACATACAAAATACCGAGGTCTCTCGCCAAACTAGAAAACAAGGAAGCTATCAAAGACAAAGGGGATAATAACAAAGGATAAAGAGTCAACGTGCAGGGCTCCCCATTGACTTAAAATGGGGCAATTTGAGCATTAATAAATAATGGCTGCAATTGGTGGAAAAAATATGACGTATGTAATGAAATTTATTAGTACGTAAATAATATGGTAGATAGATTTGTCGATAGATAGTGTTCCCAACAATGTGATAAGGTGGATTCTGCTCATAATTCCCTTTTACAGATGAGGAAGATGAGGCTTTAAAAGCCTGGGCAGTTGGCCCAAGACAGACCATTAATAAATGGTAGAGGTGAAAATTCAAATCCAGAGAGCTTACATTGACAGAACTACGACAGCTCTATTTTATATCATTATGCTTAACTAGTCATCTGTCTCGATGCCCTTATGGTAGGGGGAACAAAAGCATAGATTCCTTCCTTGTTACATTGTCTGTTTCTGGAGGGCTCATTCTGAACAACTCCAGTGAAGAATTTTGGGCTGTGGGAGGTCAAGCTAGAAAGTTTCTAAATACAAAAAGTAGTAACCACCCCACAATCATTCTTATCTATCTAACTTTCAGAGCAGATCCACACATCCTTGTGTGTGTGTGTGTGTGTGTGTGTGTGTGTGTGTGTGTTTCCCACTTCCACAATTTCATTCCTAAAACTCATTCTATCAAGATAAATGATGGATATGGCTCAGATTGAATATGAAAGTTACCATCTTCTGAATACCTTGGACTTCAAGTAGCTGTGAAAATTGATTTGGGACAATTCTGTTTGATATGAAATATGTTTTAATCATAGTAGACACTATTGTCACTACTTAAGGAAAAGCAAGGTAGAATAAATACAGAATTTGTGCAAAAACAATACCGCCAAGGGGAGACTTTGATAGTGTGCTTTGTCATTTCTCATTTATGACTCTTTTATGATTTATTGTAGAACATAATGTTGTTTATTGCTACACATAAGAATGTATACCAGGACATGTATGTATGTCTGTAGCTTAGGTATATAATTCAGCATATCAAATTACCAACAAATGGAATCATAGATTCCCATCCACAGTCAAAATTGAGATCAAGCGAAGAGACATGGCACATAATACTATTTTTTGTTGACTAACATTTTTTGAAAAACAAGTTGTCTTTGATTCAAGTGTTTGATAATAAAAGACAAACGTGTCTTTGGAAATATACCCCTAAAATAAGGTAACAGATCTCATCAGTCATCTGGTCTGACCTAATTGAGCGATGGGCCCTAAGAAGTTAAGTGACTTGATAAAAGTCACCCACCTAGGAAGTAGCGAAATCAGGCTCCAATGATGGTAGTTCCTAAATTCTATATCTCCACCAGTGGTAGCACCATCTACTCTGGTCCAGCTGGAGCAGGGTATCACTGCTTATCATTCCCTATACTTCTCTGCCCACATGCAGTCAATCCCCAGTCTGTCTGTTACATCTCCTGTCAAGTTCTTGACAGTAGCTGTTTGGTTCATCCCTTATACAGTGTGGTCCCTCAGTATCTGCAGTTGATTGGTTTCAGGCCTCGTCACAGATACCAAAATACACGAATGCTCAAGTCCAGTTTTCAGCCCTCATTATCTGCAGAATGTGCGTCCGCGAATTCAAACGACAGCAGGTCTTAAACATAGTACCTTATCCGCAGTTGGTTGAATGAGGATGCCTGACCTGCCAATACAGAGGGTCTACTGTATATTGCTACCTTGTTAAAACCTCTGGTATTTCTCTCTTAATTTATCAATACTATGATGGCATGGTGATTGGTCTCCTTGCCTTTAGCCTGGCTTCTTCAATTCCATTTTCAATAGAAACTTGTCTGAAGTTCAGGCTTGATTATGAAATCACTGCATTATTCTTGGTTATAAGTTGCCATTACATAACAGGAATGATCCAGGAGACCATAGGTTCAAAACAGAGCATCCTTTTGTGGTTTGGGACATCAGTGTAAGAGAAATGAAAAAATCCCAACTGTGTAGAATTCTAGAAAATGTATAGACAAAAACACACAAACAAAATACTCTTCCTTTCCTCCCCTCCACATCCCACCATAACTGCCCACACTTCAGTGTATTAAGTAGGTCAGCTTTACTTATTTCAGTCTGCAGAATTCAGGGTATCATTAGCAGGGAGGCGGTAAGGTGAGGTGGGTATCTCAGTCTGTAAGTGCCTTGTTGACTGGCCTCCATGGATGACTGCTTACCCTCATGTACGTCATTTCCCCTTACACCATGGTTGTGGTGGCACCCTCTACATCACATGACACACACATCCCTAGGGAGTTAAGCCTCCACCTGCCTTGCCTCTTGCCACCTCCCTCCTTCTTCACGATCCCACACCTTTTGCCGTAGTCACAGTGAACTTATTTTAGTTACCCCAAAGCTGTGCTCTCCAATAATGTAGGTGCTAGCCACCTCTTGCTATTTAAGTTTAATTAGAATCAAATGAAATTAAAATTCCAGTTCCTGGATCACCCTACCCTTATTTCAGATGCTCATTGCTCACTTGTGGCTGGTGGCTACCCTACTGGACAGCACAGATTTTAGAACATTCGCGTCATCAGAGAAAGTTGAGTTGGGCAGCAGTGCTACAGAGGTAAGTGCCCTTCCTTGCCTTTGGTCTTTCTTAACAGCCAGAAAGTTACTGGATAACTGAGCTCTCATTTTTCAAGCCCCCCTTATTTACCTAACTCTTCCTTCCTGTTCTGGTTTCAAATGCTGAGGTTCCTTCCTCTGGGCTTTATCCTGGGGTATCTTCTCTACCTTCCCAACTCACCAGTCTTGATTAGGTTCCCTTTCTGTGCTGCTCTTCATACCTATGGCTCCCCTTAGCATAGCATCTATCACATAGATTGTAATTGTGTGTGTATTTTTCTCCATCACCCAGCAGACAATAAACCCATGTTTCTGGCTCAGTCTCATGTTCGGGCATGCAGTTGAGCGCCTGGCGCTTTGCAAGAACTCAATAAACTTATGATTAGTAATGGATTAATTAAAATGTTTATTTGAAATAGGGAAACTTACTTGAATAAATGTATTTATAATTTTCCATGAATTGAAGCCTTTTTTTTTCATTTGACTTCTATTATAAAAGTAGATATTAATTTCCTCAGAGACTGACCTTAAGAAAATTACCCTTAAGGATCTGTTAGTTAATGTTAAGCCCGTTTAACCCTAAACCATACAGTCATGATGCTGATGACAGTGGTGGCCATCATCATCATCATAGCAGGAAATCTAAGGGAAAATAACCATCAGCCTCACACCCACTTCAGGAGAAGGAAACTACATTCAACCTAAGTCTGCTTTATACCAGTCCATGTGAGAAGCCCCCTATCTAATATAATTAGAACAAATCAACAGTTTTCATTTTTCCATGTTGCCTTGACTACATGGATACATAATTTGACACTTGCTTCCATAGCTCAGATAGTTTCTGTTTTTAGCTTTAACATTAATATTTCATCATAGACATCCAGCATGGACAGTGTAATTATTTTTAATGGCTGCCCTATAGTCTATCCACTGATGACAAAGTAATTTACTTAGAAATTCACCTATTACTTTTTGGATAGTTAGATTGTTTTCGGTGTTTTCTATTTTAAATAGCATTGAATAGTTTATGCAAGCAGATTTTCTTATTCAGAGAGAGATATTTTACCTTAGGCTAAATTGCTTAAGTATAAAAATCTGTAACGTTAATGGGATTTGAAAGATTTTGCCAAATATTTTCCCATGAGTTTGGGGATATTGTCATCATGTTAAATTCTTTTTTTAATGCAATAGGTACAAGATGGACAAATAGGATTTAAAAAATGAGTATATGGTGGGAAATACTATTTTTTATTGAAACACTATAGTGCCCTTTTCAATCACCACTATTATATTGACAAAGAATTGAGTTCAAAGAAAAAAAAAAAGATGCCATTTATTTTATTCCATTGTTTAAACTAAGTCACTAACCTCTTATACACTGAAGTTAATATCCCCTTTATAATTTGAATTCTTAGGTATTCCTACTCAAGGGGGTAAAGATGTGACATTAGTGTCGCATCACTCCGTGTGCAATAGGATCTAGTGAGCTCAAGAACACAAATAAAGTATGTATTCACAGTTTAGCTTTAATGGAAGCAGTTTACTTATTTTTTTTTCTCTATGGACATTTTACATTCTGTTTTATTTCAAAACATGACCCATGATAGTCCATAGATGTGCACCGTCTTCCATATATACTCCCTTCCCCCAGTTTCCCGTATCAGTTCTTTTTTTATTGATACCTATTTTTGTTTGCTTATTTAACTGTCATGATTAAAGCTGTTTGTGCTTCAGGATGTACTTCTCTGCCTCCTAATAACAATAATAATATAAAATTAGCAATAGCAATAATAAGACCTAAACTTATTGAGTACGTATTATGTGCTGAGTCCCACTCTAAGTGCTTTGCAGGTATTAACTCATTTACTCCTCAAAGCAGCACTCACGATGCATGCATCCTTTTTAACCTCCATGTCAAATACTGCAGAACTGAGTCCCAGAGAGGTTCGTAACTTGCCCAAAATTGCGCTACTATTTAAATCTAGACAGTCTGGTTATCTGGGTTTCCTGCCCTTAACCTGTGTGCTATGCAAAATGCATCAAGTCTTTTTTTTTTAAAGATATTTCAAGCAGTTACCTGTAAAATTCTGAAATATTGACTATAAAATGTATTAAAGGTGTTCTTGGAAACTAATTTGAAATTTTGCCGTTTGCATCGATGTGGATAGACTGGGAGGGCATTATGTGAAGTGAAGTGAAGTCTGACAGAGAAAGACAAATACTGTGTGATATCACTTACATGTGGAGTCTGAAAAATAAAACAAGCTAGTGAATATAATAAAAAAGAAACAGACTCACATTTGCAAAGAACAAACTAGTAGTTACCAGTGGGGAGAGGGAAGAGGAGAGAGGCAAGATAGGGTTAGGGGATTAAGAGGTACAAACTATTATGTGTAAAAGAAATAAGTTATAAGGATATAGTGTACAACACAGGGAATATAGCCAATATTTTATAATAATTATAAATAGAGTATGACCTTTAAAAACTGTAAATAACCATGTTGTACAGCTGAAACTTATGTAACATTGCACATCAACTATACCTCAATTTAAAAATAGATAAATAATTTGTAATTGGATTTTTAGAGTACTTTCTAAATCCTTTCAAAATCTCAGTTTGGAAAGCACAGGTATTAAATGGACTGAGAATCCATTTGGATTTACACCAAATAAGTCACACAAAATTAATCTCCCTTATCTTCATGACTGGTACACTAAAGGACAGCTTTTGGACAGGACAAATGTCATTCAGCAAGATAGGGGGCATCAGTTTAATGGCATCCTTGTAGGAAATGTGGCTAATGATGAGTAGTCTAGCTGATATTGTGGGCATGTACTTTCCAAATGCCTGATAATTCTCATGAAACTGGAGGCAGGGTAGGTTAAGTATATTGGAGTGGAGTCAGCCTGTCTGGGTTCAGATTTTGGCTTTTCCGTAGCACACTTAGTCTTTGAGTAAATTTCTTAGTTTCTCCAAGCCTCAGGTTCTTCATCTTCACTATAAGGATGCCGGTGTGTGGCATCTACCTCCTACAACTGCTGTAAGTGTTAAAGCGGGGTACTGTGTGTACAGTGTTTGCATGGTATATTCCTAAAATGGTATATTATTTAGCAATAAAAGTTACAGATTACTAATACCTCCTACAACATGGATGAACCTCAAAAATACTATGCTAAGTGAAAGGACTCAAATGTGTCGTATGACTCAATTTAAATGGTATGTGCAAAAAAGGCCAATGTAGGGAGACAGAAAATATACTCTTGGTTGCCTGGGTCTGGAGCTGGACATGGGGATTGACTGCACATGGGCACAAAGGATCTCTTTGGGGTGATGGAAATGTTCTAAAACTAACTCGGTGGTAATCATGCAATTCCGTAAATGTACTAAAAATCATTGCATTGTACACTTAAAACAGGTAATTTTATGTCGTATAAATTAAACCTCAATAAACTGTTTAAAAAAATACTGTTTAGCATAGTCAGTGATTGTTAATGTCTTTTCACTATTAAATTATTTTTAATAGTGTTTATTTTCAATCTTACCTAAAGTGAAAGGTTTTGGGGATATGCCATAGGACCCTGTACTTGGCTGTGCTTCATCAATATTTTGTCAACTGTTTTGGATGAAGACATGCTTTCAAATTTGTGAATGACACAGCTAGGAGGGATAACTAATAGAATAGAAGCCAAAACCAAGATTTGAAATTGTTTTGACAGCCTGAAAAGCTGGGCTAGTACCAGTAAGATGAAATTTAACAAAAATAAATGTAAAGTCTGACACAAGTTGGCTTCCTCAGGCAGGCAAAGAGGTATAAGCAGCTGGCTTCTATAGTAGCTTTACCCTTATAAAAATGTGTTTGCCTGTTACACAGAGAGTCCCAGAAAATCTAGGAGGGGACTCAGGCCAAAAGGGAGGCTTCCGATATAAATGGTACATTAGGTTTTTGGTAGATGCTGGAAGGATGACCATCTGGAGAGTCCATGCTTTATGTTCACGTGATGATGATAATGATTATAGTAATGATTTTATTTATAATGATATTATATAAAGTGATAAACTCCAGTGCTTACAATATCAGAAGCTCTGTATAAAATATTCTCTATACATTGTCCTATTTAATACTTATAACAACCCTACAAACAGAGAGTATTTTTATCCCGTTTTGCACGTGCAGACCTGAGTCTTAGTGAGCCTTAGTTAAATAGTGAGTGAGTGGCAGACGCAGTTTTGAAGCAGTCCTAATTCAGGGCTCATATTTTCAACATTAAAGTCTATGATCTGCCTTTAGAATTCCTTATAAACAAGATATAGTTCTTAAACTCTATAAAATAAAAATGCAAAAGCAAAGAGATACATAGCTTATGCCTTTTGGGTGGGGGGGAATCACAGATGATTTGACCAATAGTAGGATTGGTTTATTTTAGCTCTAATCCTTTGGGAGGGACTAATTTCCCTCACTGTATTCTAAACTGTGCTCCATCTAATGAGCTGTGTGAAACTGCTGAGGTGTCACGGGTTATGGACATTCGAGCAAGAAGACAGTAAACTCAGTAGGAACAGCTACTTAATAAAAGGCTATTAGTAGGCCAGAAAATAAACAGGAGATGTTGCTGAAACATATCATCTATTTTAAAATTACTTTGAAATCATCTCTTGGGCATTGATAGAGAAGAGGATGTTTTATAGAAAACACTCTATCTTAGAAGTATGCTTTCAGATATTGTTTGCCATTTTTTTTTTTTTTTGCGGTACGCGGGCCTCTCACTGTTGTGGCCTCTCCCGTTGCGAAGCACAGGCTCCGGACGCGCAGGCTCAACGGCCATAGCTCACGGGCCCAACCGCTCCGCGGCATGTGGGATCTTCCCGCACCGGGGCACGAACCCGTGTCCCCTGCATCGGCAGGCGGACTCTCAACCACTGCGCCACCAGGGAAGCCCTGTTTGCCATTTTATATTCAATAATCTGAAGAGGGGGGAAAAGGGAGTCAACATGTGTTAATGAAAAATATAAAAGATGATGCATTGAGTTGAAACCCCGTTATTATAAGGAAGAAGGAAATTGCATTGGCACAAAGTCAGAAAGGTACATACTTGGTGTTTTCTTATTTCCAAGGGTGATACACACAGGAGATCTCAGTTAGTCTGAGGTACCATGTAAATCTGGTGATCAGGGAGTTGAAAGTCCACCTTTCAGCTCTTTCACAGAGTGTATGCGTGCCATAAACGTGACTCTCAAATTAGATTTTTAAAAATAATGAATGAAAAATTTAAGTTCACTGACACATAGATGTCTTTTCTTATTTAGCACTTAGTTCTATTTAATCATTCATTTTTACTACGTAAAATCATGATCACAGGTTTATCAAGTGGCTTTGATTTTTCTTTTTTTTTCTCTCTCTACCACTAATGGAAGTTTATATTAACTGTGTGTTCTCTCCTTCAGATCTCCCCTACTTCCCAGCAGGAATTAAGTCCTTGGTCATTTTTTCCATCTTCCTACTACTTTGGCAACAGTCTATAACTAGAAAGTCCCAACCATTTCAACATATTTGTTTTGTCTCTCCCTTGAAATATCCAAAAAGAACATACATTTCCTTCTCCTTCTTGAGAAGATTAATCTTCAAATAATTTTGCCTGCTGTTTCCATTTCCTTTGCTGTTTATCTTTTTGACCCGGGAAACAATTTAATTTTAAACCTTTCCCGTTTAATGGAACAAATTAACACGTGCATCACATGCTTGTAGCAATCCATTCGTGCAAGGACAGTTTTTTCCGTTTTTTTGAGTAACAAGTGACTAGTAACTTATCCTGAACGATCTGTCTCATAATGGTTTTGGAAAATTGGGATTTGGATCAAAGTTTTCTCCTTGTCTAATGGATGTTAATAGAATGGGGAAATGGAATTTTCTCAAAAGCTCCCATCTGTAGCATAACATTTGATGATGGTAACTGTCCACGTTCAGGTTATTGCCTTCAAATTCTTAACCTGTAGAAGAAGAAGATATTTGAAGTGACTGCTGTCAAGACACTCATCTGAATACATAACAAAGTTCTTTTCAACATTTGAATTTCATCTTCCATTACTCTAGAGCTGTTAACCTGCTAACCTGATATGACAATAAATACAATTTCATCACTAGATAGTGTTGTGTTGGGTACAAATGACTTGTAGTTTATAAATCGTGTCTGCATTAAGAAGAACTGTAAATGGCCTCTGATACTAGATCGGGGTGTAATGCTTGGGCCCCCCTGGAATGCAGTGACCCTTGTAACTGGGTATACCTTGTGGGGGATTGTTGATGTTTATATAAGTTTTTCTTATTTTCCAAATCACATTTTCACTTGCATGCAGCTGTAAAGGAATGGATTAGCTTTGATTTCTGATCATTGGTGAACTTTTGACAGTTTAACCACCTTATCAGAATGGGTAAAAATTGACCACTTGGAGGGTGGCTGAACTTGAAGTTACAGCCCTTGTTTTCTCCAAAATATTTTTCATGACATTCCAAGATTATATAAAATAACATGATTAGATTGTCCTGTTTGTTTTTTTTAATCAAGATATGAGATCATTTCTTTATATAAATCAGATAAAAATTTGCAACCTTGTTGAAATGATGACTACCAAATGTCTGCCTACCTTCTTCTCACTTTCTTCTTTTTGGAATTCCACCTGGTGTTTTTTTGTTGGTGGAATTTCTGTTTCTAAAAATAGTTTTAGTTTATATAAGCATATCATTTCTGAACCTGACTCCTTTCCCAGCTTATTTGGAAGTATGCTTGTGTTTACCCCAATGCACTGACTTTTACAAGTATTGCCACTACTTGGTGAGGTTCGGGTGAGGTATTGTTTAAACTTAACTTTAAAAAGTAGCAACAAGGAAAGTTACATCTTTGTAAAGCAGCTTACCTTCTTCTCTCCCTTTCCACCATCCAACCAACCTACCAACAGACCATCCCTACATCCATCCATCCATGTACAGTACAAGTATTTGTTGCCAGGGGATTTAGAGATGAAAATACATAATCCTTGTCTTTAAGGAGCTTACAGTCAAAATTATTGCCTAGCATAATATCAGCATTTTCAGGTACTCTTTATCATGGATGACTTCCTTCAAACAAATAAAATCTGTATCTGTGTGTAATTATAATGCAAGTGCATATAAGCACTTAAAAACTTTGTCAGTGTTTGGTGAAAGTTTTCCCTCTTTTTCGTACAATAGCTTCTGTGACTTCAAGAAAGTTTAAAAGCCTTTGGCTAGACGTAACATTGGTATTGATCTCTTTCCTCCTTTATCATTGTAATTTTAGGAATACATGAGAATTTGTCTTTTACAGTTTCTTTTCAGTTTCTAATATACTATGGGATTTGCCACGTTCAGAGAGTTGGAAAGAAACAGTATCAGCCTTTGGCAGTAAATTAACTTTTGCAAAAGCAAATGTACCAGTAGGTTATATCTGTTCGTGAAAATAAATTTGTAAAGTTAAATTATGGCTCAGTACATTTTAAGACTGCACATTGAGAGTAGGTTTAGCAAACCTGTGGCTCAGCACAGATTAAAAAGACACTTCTAGATTCTCTCTTTTTCCTTCCTTGTATGTACCTTGCCAGTTAACACCCTAAAGCAATTAAAGTATCTATACTTATCCCTAATACAGATCTACTTTCTTGGGCATTAGCCAAAGTGCACATTTTATAATCACTTACCCTTCGAGCACAACTATTGGTAATTATCTAAGATGTTTAGATGCAAAGTCTTAGCAGTTAAAAATCTAAGTTCATGTTTGCTGGGAAAATGTGCAAAACAAGTCTGAACTTTCAGAGCTTATATAGTAGATACAATGGCAATGCATGGACGTCTCCTTGCATTAGTGCATTACCATTCCCTTCAGTTGAAATGGATGCTTACAAGTGAAAAAAAGCAACCAACGTAATGTTACTTAAATTGAATGTAGGCTCCATTTTTAATAATAGATAGTCTGGAATCATAGATAAAAAGGAATGATAAATAATACAATAGAATCCAGACCATTCATCTTTGCATAGATCTACAGAGACATGCTGATTTCCATCACATATTTTCCTGGCATCCAGCCTTGCTTTGTTTTTGCAGTTCTTTTTTTCCAGTGAGTTTTTATGTTGAAATATTTTCCACATTAGCATGTATTGACTCATTTTCTTTTTGGCGAAATATTGAAATAGCTCAGTTTAACGTATCATCTGGGAGGATCTGCCAGTCTTGAGAGGATAAGAAACTTGTTGAAAACTATTTTTGCCCTCTCAACAAAAGACATTAGATGTTTAAGCATTCTAGAATTTTCATATTGAATCTAATAGAAGTCACCATAGTGATTAAGGCTGTTCTCAAGCCCCCCCAAGATTTGAGTAACAAAACTGTGAAGTTGTATCATTCATCAGATTTTCCTCACTTGAATGAAATTGAGGGGGAGGGGACCTCTGAAGGAAGGAAGCCCGCACTCCCACACCCACTGTTTATTTTCCCATCCCCTTAAGCTAAACCTTGTCCTCCCTGCTGGATGAAGTTTCCCATTTCCTACAGCTGAAATAAAGACAAACACAGAAGTTATTTCTTAGTTTCCAAAGTACCATGTTCTGTGGAGTTGAAGGAGTTTGAAGAGCATTTTCATAGGTCCAGTGTAGGAAGCATTATGTACTCATTTTAGAACCTCCACACTCTAAAATAATGCTGGTTGTATCAGTTACTCTTAGGAATGCCTTTTCTACGTGTTGCTAAGTTTTAAAGCTACTTGTATAGGGTATAATGTTTTCGCCTAGACTAAGCCACATATTCAGCTGTTTAGAAAATGATGGAATTTTATCTTTTTTTCCTCCCTCTCCCTTCTTTTCCTTTCTTCCAGCCTTCCACATTTGTTTTCTCTCATTTTTTCTAAGGAATATACCCTCTAAGGACCAAGGAATACTCTAAACAGTAGTGGTTCCACCCACCTTGCTGATTTGACCTTTGTTGAAAATAGAACATACGTGTGTGTATGTGTGTTAAATACACAGTCTGTCCTGCCATGTTATATGTGTTTCTAAACAAAGGTTGCTGAAGTAGCAGGATTAGGATTATTGTCTTCACCAGGAAAGAAGAAGCCTTCAGCTAACAGCTGCTTAGACAAGAGCATTCTCCACTCTAAGGAAAAGAAAAAGGGGGGAAAAGACCTTAATTATCTGCACCAGGGGCTTTTTACATCTAAGGAGGTCTTTGTGCTTGTGGCAGGCTACACTTCCTCCTGGGCCCACCTCAGTGCTACTCACCCTAAGCCCATTGCTATTCTGCTTTGTCTCAGTGCAACAAACCCTGATGCCCCGTCTCATGGTTTTCTGTGTTTTTGATTACCACCTAGGCAGTCTCCAATCGTGCTCAGCTGCCTGCCTAGATAGTTTTTGAAGGAGGTGCCCTTAATTCTTTGCTTATATGCTGGTTATAAAGTTGCATGGGTTTTCAGTGGTCTTCTATCTCAAATTTGTCTTTCCCATAAGCCATATTTTTAGTGCATCATTTTGCAAAGAGTGAGGTCTTTCAAAAGCACATATATTCTGGTGTGGTGGAAATGCCCGCTTTATACTCTTTTACCCTAATACAGAATTCATTTACAGTTTTGTATTTGTGTGCCAGCAACATTATTTATAGAAATGTATAGAAAATAGCTTGAACCCTGTAATATATGTTGTAGTTACAAGTCACTGTATCTCCTTTGTATGTTTTAGTGGTATTTACGAGGAAAAAATCTCACACTAAAACAGGGTCGTGAATTAAGTATAAAATCAATTTTCACATCACTGGTCTATATACCAAGACATTATGTTCTGTAGTTTATACAAACTTCCTATTAAAAAAATTAAGGACAAAAATTCAGTGCTTCTGGGAGGGTAGAATCTTTCACATGAAGCAAGAAATAAATTTCTTTAAAAAAAAAAAAAAAAGAAAGAAATTTCTTCAGAGCCTCAATCAACCGATTGATTGATTAATTCTGGAGAATCAATAAAAGAAGCCATATAAGGGTAGAGATTGTGTCTAATATATCTCTTTTACCCTCCATGACACCCAGTAAACGGTAAGTATTCAGAAACAACTTTTTGTGATATCAGTAAATCCACACTACATGCATCCATTTACCATTGCCAATAAAAATAAGGTTGGCTCTAAATATTGAAGAACTAAATTATAAAAGAATAACAGATTCAAAAATCTTTCTACTAGCAGGTCCTCCTTATTAGGAGCCTTACTTACCAGTGGGTCAACAAATGAAAAACAAAATATGTGTACACACATGTGTTAAAATGTTAACAGTTGTTGCACCCACATGGTGGCCAAATTGGTAATTATTGCCCTTTTTAAAAATTCTGTGACTGTGTAAGCGCTTTCACAGTAAAATACTGGGAGAAAGCAGATGCAGTTGCCTGTATGTAAGAAAAGACATAACTGTTATCTCATATCGCTGTAGACTCTCCTAGGCTATAAGCAGTTTTTAAACTGTGCATCATTTAGTTTGAACTATCTCATGCAACCTGTCTTTTCCTGTGTGTTTAAAATCCCTCTAATTACAGTTTTAGTTTTTACGGCCTCTGATATTTAGTATGACGGAAATGCCTCAAAACACGTATGTATTCCCCAACTCCAAATCCTTTTGTAAGACTAGAGATTCACTTAAAGAACGAGGAGGTGACTCTTCCTTCACCAAGCAGACTGCCTGTCATGGTTTTATTGCACTCTGGTGCTTTACACTGGGATTCTCTCTGTGATTATCTGCAAATCATTCACAAGTTTTTATTTTATTTTTATTTAATTTATTTTATTTCGTTTGACTCACAAATGTATACTGTAAGCTTCTCAGACAAGGAGTGTTTTAAGTTTTCGATACCTTATTACCTCCCTGTAAATCAGAAAATATGGCAGTTTAGGCTCTATCATGTTGTTTTGGTTTTTATTGATTTTTTTTTTTTTTTTCAAAAAAATCTTTAGGCACTCTTGTAATGTTACTCAGCAAAAACTTGATTGGATCCCTGAAGGCAGGGAATGAATGTTGCCTTCTGGGTTTCTAGCATAGTGCCTTGTATATAATAGGTGCTTAATAAATACTGTTTGACTTTGATGCAAGAGATGGCTCATATGCTTTGCAGATATTTTACACACTTTTAAAATTATAGCACCCCTTTTATAGCACTTGTGAGTCCTTCCTTCTAAATGCATCCCAAATTTCAGAGATTATAGGTTCGGATAGTAGGTCTGGTGGCTGGGCTTGGTCACGGAGGCTTATCTCACGTGTTCAGAAACAATCTGAAGGCACTGGAAGTGAGATGCTGTACGCAGTAGAGAACGGGGGATCTTGTTCAGTGCTCCAAGGTGGCAGAATGAGAGAGCAGTTTCTGCTTCCAGGTATATTGGTTTTAAAGATCTCAGAGGTGAGATTAGCCATTCTTTTCCTTTCTGCTTTCCCATATTTTACAGCTACATAGGTGACCATATTGTCCTTAGTAGATATTTTTCCTCTTTGGTAAAATAATTGAAAGGAAGAATCTTAGTCAGTTAGCTTATTATTACATTTTCTACTTAGTTTTCTATTTAATTCCATTTTATGACACTCTGGCTCCTTCTATTTAAGAAACTGCAGTAAATGAAGGAGAGGAACGAAGCAGATAAACTTGGATTAGCTGTCTTCGTTGACAATGCTTAGAAAGAACCTCAGGCCGGAACCCTAATTGACAAATCTGAAGTGTGGTGGCGGTTTATAATCCAAACAGTATTGTCTATACTCCTTTCAATCTATCAGGTTTTATAGGAAGTTTGTACAAAGACTTGATGGTTATATTGTTACACAGATTTAATTCTATGAACATAAAAAATTGATTACCCTAGGGGCATTAAGAGGACTGTTTTTACTGATTGAATATTTTCCTTGCATAAATGGTAGTTCTTATAAACAGCTGCATATTTTACTGTTAGTATCTTACAGTTCTTAAATTGTAAGCATGAATGTTTCATTTTAATTATGAATTTCCATCCCCTGCCCCAAATATCAAGATCATTTACAGAGTGTTTTACTTCCTGTTGGTACCAAGATGATAAAGTTGCCATCCACATTCGACTTCCAAAAGAACAAGAACTTCTTTCTTGTTCTCTTTTCTTTCTTTTTTCCCCTTATTAAAAAAAAAAAGAAAGAAAGAAAGAAAAGAATATCTGCTCTAAAATGATTCATTGGAGCTACTCTAATAGTCTTATTCTGTTACTCTAATAGAATCTAACCTTGACTATTCCCAGATGTGGAGATAGTTTACATGTCAAAAAATACCATTCCTTAGGAGGTAAGGTGATGAGGTAACAGTTTTGCTGTCCTAAAACCTCAAAGCTGGAGGATGCCTGAGAGACATTCTAGTCTCTAGCCTCCCTCATTTTACACAGACCACACAGGGATCTAGTTGATATCTTCTCATCAACAGGAAATCCCATCTTCAGAATCCTCATTCAGTGATTTCTGCCACTAGAGTTTCACTGTTGGCTTGAGTAATTAGTGTTGGGTAGTGATTATGGAAGAGACTGCTGGTTGCCAACCAATATCAATTCTTCCTTTGTTACTTAATAACAGAACACCAGTATTATTTAGAGCAGCAATGTGCCCAGATGTTGTAATTTTTATTACATGTAACTAAGTTTTGTCCAATTATATACAAGCAGACATATTTGGGAGGACTTCCAAGAGGTCTCTTCAAGGGGAGATGTTTTAGCTGGGAATTGAGATTTCTTGTCCTGCACTCCACTTTCTTCTTTCTGCTGCCTGGAAATCAGGCTTGGTGGCCGGAGCTCTTGTAGCTACCTTGAACCATGTGGTGATCTTGATTAATGTAACAAGCTAGAATAGTGGAGGAAAATTATAGAAGCAGCCTAGGTTCTTAATTGAAGACTATGGGGCTGCAATACCAGCCCTGTATGGCTTATTAAGGTTGTTTCCCTTCAAGTGAGAAATGAGTTTCTTTCACCTGAACTATTATTATTGGGTTGACCAAAAAGTTCGTTCATTTTTTTTTTTCCCCTAAGATGGCTCTAAGAGTGCCTAGTTGTCTTTAACTTCATTCAAAACGATTTTGTTAGATTGTATTGTGACAGCTGTCGTATCAGCGTGCATTTAAAAAAAACTTATCGAAATTAGTGAACTTTTGTGTAGCCATTTTAATATTGAAGATGGAAGAAAAAAAGCAACATTTTCAGCATATTATGCTTTATTATATCAAGAAAGGTAAAAACACAACTGAAACACAAAAGAAGATTTACACAGTGTATGGAGAAGGTGCTGTGACTGATCGAGTGTGTCAAAAGTGGTTTGCGAAGTTTCGTGCTGGAGATTTCTCGCTGGATGATGCTCCACGGTTGGGTAGACCAGTTGAAATTGATAGCCATCAAATCGAGGCGTTAATTGAGAACAGTCAACTTTATACCATGCGAGAGACAGCCGACATACTGAAAATATCCAAATCACGCACTGAAAATCTTTTGCACCAGGTCGGTTATGTTCATAGCTTTGATGTTTGGGTTCCACGTAAGTTAAGTGAAAATACCCTCGTCGCCATATTTCCGCATGCAATTCTCTACTGAAACGTAACAAAAATATTCCATTTTTAAAACAAATTGTGATGAGTGATGAAAAGTGGATACTGTACAATAATGTGGAATGGAAGAAATCACGGGGCAAGTGAAATGAACCACACCAAAGGCTGGTCTTCATCCAAAGAAGGTGATGTTGTGTATATGGTGGGATTAGAAGGGAGTCCTCTATTATGAGCTCCTCCTGGAAAACCAAATGATTAATTCCAACAAGTACTGCTCCCAGTTAGACCAACTGAAAGCAGTACTCGATGAAAAGCATGCGGAATTAGTTAACAGAAAATGCATACTCTTCCATCAGGATAACACAAGACCGCATGTTTCTTTGGTGACCAGGCAAAAACTGTTACAGCTTGGCTGGGAAGCTCTGATTCATCCGCCATATTCACCAGACATTGCACCTTAGGATTTCATTTATTTTGGTCTTTACAAAATTCTCTTAATGGAAAAGATTTTGGTTCCCTGGAAGACTGTAAAAGGCACCTGGAACAGTCCTTTCCTCAAAAAGATAAAGAGTTTTGGGAAGATGGAATTATGAAGTTGCCTGGAAAATGGCAGAAGGTAGTGGAACAAAAGGGTGAATATGTTGTTCAATAAAGTTCTTGGTGAAAATGAAAAATGTGTCCTTTATTTTTACCTAAAAACTGAAGGAACTTTTTGGCCAACCCAGTATTTTGATTTTCCTCCCATATGTAGTTGAATCAATTTCTCTAAAGTTTCAAATGAATTATGCTAAGTGGAATTCCCATAGGTCAGGGAGGCATTTTAATAAACACTGGCCTAATCCCAGGAACTCCCAAAGAAACGGATAATACTGGAAGAGTTGCTTGATTTCTCTCTATTTTGCTTTTCTTACTTGAAAAACAGAGGCAGTGATAATAGCCCTGTTGCTTCTTCATATTGTGATAACGTGATAGTTCTTGAAAAAGTATAAAATACTATTTATATGCAATATGCTTCCCATTAATAATATTCTCTTGATCTAAAGCAAGGTTTCTTAACTGAAAGTCTTTAATTCCTTGATATTTTATGAAAAACTGTAATTGTGGATACATTTTTTTTTTTTCCCTAGGGAGAAAGTCCTTTAAATCCTCAGCAGAATCTAGACATCAGAGACAGTGTCCAAAATGTGAAGATGATATTTATCTAGAGAAAGGCCCTTTCTGCTGTAGAGCAGTTACAAAATATTATTTGAAAGCTTACCTTCAACATCATAATCATCATTTAGTAACCATCTCTGAATGGCTAAAATTGACAGTCCTTCAAGTTCTCATTTCTAACACCACTTCCTCCCCAAAGCATTTTTTAAAGGGTCAAGTAGGAAATAATCTTTCCCTTTTCTAGATTCCCATTGGACTTTCATAAATAACTCTCTTAAAAAGCGTATCTGTGGGTTTTATGCTTCTCGACTGGACTTCAAATCCTGAAAAGCAAGTATTAAGTCTAGACCTGTATTAAATGCCTAGCCACTTAATCCTATGACTTATATCATATGCTTGTTGGGTGAATAAATTCTTCAGAACATTTGCTTCTTTTAGTGGTGTATACAGTACATTTTTATAAAGGCCTGGTTTAAATATAGGAAACTTCAGCCTCAAAAGTAATTTAATAGGAAGGGTTTCAAATTGGATCCAGAGTTCAGCCACTGGAACATGGCCCAGAAAGGGAGCAGATGGTGATCCGCAGTGCATGGATGCAATGCCACATCTTGTCACTTGGTCTGTGGTCCCTTACTATGTACATGACAATAGGAGTCAGATTTGTGCTTGGGTTTGCTCAGAGAAGTTAGGTTTAAAAAGATACAAAAGACTTTCTACCTAGCAGATAACATTTGTTACCATACTATACTTTCTGTGTAGTAGGTATAAAACAAAGGAAAGTTAATCAATTTTTTCCTTTCGACACCAACTCAACTTTTTTGTGCCATCTGAAAATATATTGGCACTACAAAATTGTACCAGTAAGAAAGCCATTTATTCTTGATGACATCTGAAATTTTGGTCAAATTATACTTCGTTGCTTTTAATCAGCTCAGTAAATTTTTCTTGGGTTATCAGACATTCTAGGAAAAACCCTGGGGACTTTAGGAGGCTTAAGAATAATTCTCTTCTTTATTTATAAAGTTCAGAATTAATTGAGAAACATACTTAGCAGTCAGACTGATAGAAATAAAAATAAACCTTTGTTACTGATAAAGTTAAAAACGTAGCATAGATTTGTTGACAAGTAGAGTACTAATAATTTACCCCTGAATTAAACAGATGTATTCACCCAGTTACATGCACACCTGGACTGCTTTAGTGTCCTGGGCCCCTTCTCAAAGGGGCAGGCTCTGTGCTGTGTGGTCAGAGGACAGAACAGAAAACACCTTTTCTGAAGGTAGGGGCTGCCAAAGTAAGAATAGAGGAGGAAACTGATAAACTTAGTTCTGATGCTTCTAATCTCATGGGCAAAGTCCAGGAGTGTTACTCTACCATTGCCCATCCAAATGGGAACTTGTTCCTGGGTACTAAGTGTTCCCTCTTCCTACATATTGTATTTCATAGTGTTCCTCTGATACTGTTCCGTGACATCATTTTCTTCTCACCAGTTATAGAAAAGCTTCTATGAACACTCATCCCTGATTAAATCACATGTAAAATCCTTAGCTTGACACTCGTGATCCCTGTGAACTGGCCTCAGAGCATCTGAAATCTATACCCCGCAGTTTGCATTCCCCTAACATTTCACTTTCCAAATGACTTAGCTCATTAGCTTGTCTTTGGAAAATCGAGAATTTGGTACATTTCATATCTGCTGTCGGTGATTCTGCCATTGACACATGCAGTGAACATTTTAATGCCCTTTGTCCGTGAGTGTACACAGGTAGAAACCTAAGGCATTTTAGTAAGAAGGGATTTGGGAGATGGAGTGGGGTTATTCTCACAAGACCCAGGTAAAGTTAGGCCAGCACTGTGGAATATAATAATTTCACATATTTTCTATTAATGTTGCTTTTTAGTGTTACTTCTTTAATATTTTTCTGATATTTCCTACTCTGATGAATACCTAAGAGCCAAAATTTATTATTCTCTATCTTAGGACTCTTTTTTAAAAAAATTTTTGCAGAGTTCTTAATAGAATCTCTAATTATTTAATTTACTTATTGATTGCTTATCTGCTGTCTGTCTCCCTCACGAGGGATAATAACTCTGTAATTGTTGCTGTCCATTTGTGTGGCTAAATGTGGCTAAAACCAGCTCACTGATTTGCACCCAATAGATAATAAGGATGAGTTGAATGAATCATTTCACTTACTCGTTTATTGTTCTCTCTTCCTCTCTCTATCCCACAAATAACCACTTGTCCTTTGAATTAGAAACAGACAAAATAATTTTAAATGCCCCATTGGAATATAGTAAGTCAACGTTAGGAAAAATTATTTAGATCGTGAGGTACTAATAAGTAACCAGTTCACTGAATATTTCCATCTTATTTCTATTTTTTACTTTTATATATGTTATCACAAATACATGTGAATACTTATACATGGAATTTGATAGGTGCTTAGTAAATACTGATTGCATTTTTGGCAATAAAGCTTCAGTTTTATGCCTCTTCTGTTCCTGTCAGGTATTACAGCTCATTCTCTAGCCCCCAGAGATGCTTTCTTGCAGTTTCAGGAAGTAACTCACATCATTTCCTATGTGAATGACACCTAGAGATGTGTGGCCTGACATCCCAGCCAGCTCTCAGGGCTCATAGGCCCTCAGTCGTCAGCTTAACCTTGCTACTCTGTCTTTGTTTTTTTTTTTTTTTTCCTCTCAGGCTCTACTATACACATGTGCATACATGTAATTTTGGTGTATTTCTTTTATTCTTTTAACCAGCATTTTTATGACGCTTAAAGGAGGTGTTTTAGCCCACCATGGTTCTAGGACTTCTTCATTTTGCAGATGAAAAAAGAACTTCCCAGAAAAGTCAACTTACTTACCTGAGTATACTTGACTACTAAACAACCAAGATAGAACACTGGTGTCCGAATCTGATGTGAAAGCTCTTTCATAAAATTTAATGACTATGCCTTTATTATTATTACTCCTGTCATTTTAATACCCATGACTGAATTGTCAAATGATGCAAGAACCTGATGAAAACCATATTGTTGCCTGGCTTTGTAACTGCCACGCATGTTAAAAAAATCATTAATTCTTTAAACATTTACAGAGCTACACCACTGAGCTAGATGCTCGGTTAACAGAATTGAACAGGACGTCATAGCTCTTTTGAGGAGGTCATATTCTAGTAGACAAAATAGTTGTATCACCAGATAATTACAGAGCAGTGTGCCTGAAGATCATGTGAGAGCAAAGACAACAGTGATACTGTCCTGGGGGGTGGGGGAGGAGGAAGAATGGGTTCAGAAATGCTTCATCCTGAAATAGTTCTTTTTAGATTAATGAATGTATTGAATAGAGGGATAAACAGATGGATAGTTACGTGATGAAGATAGTTACTATCATTATCACCGTTATATAGAAAGTCAGGCACAGAGAAGTTAACTTGTTCAAGCTCACACAGTTAGTAAGTGGAGTATCTAGGCTGTCTGACTCCAGAGTGTTCACCCTTACACTTTGATAGTTAGAACCACCTCTAAAAGACTAGAAGTACTTCCTGATGAAAGGGTTTCGGGTAGAGTAGCATTACAGCCAAAGAGAGAATATATTTGCATGGAGGGGAAAAGTAGCGTGAAGTTTTTAAGGAAGGAAGAGGAAAAAAATCCTAGTTGATGAATGGAATAGAAAGCACAAATCATTGAGGGAGGCGGTCATTAGAGTGGGGACCAGGTATGAATTGGTTGTGTTTAGGTTTGACCAGGGAGTCGATAGGGTCTTTTGAAGCATTTTAAACAGGAGGATAATGTTTAGATTTCTGTTTTGGAAAGGGCACGCTGACATCACTGTGGAGAATGGATTTCAACCAGGGCTTTTCATTTTTTATTCATTTTCAGGTGAAAAATGCTACAGCAAAACAGAGTGGTTTAGAGATCAATAAATGGCACAATTTAAAGTGTCTGAAAGGAACTCTTTGGCTCCTAAATATAGAGTGCATTCTGCAGAAGCTGAAAGTGACCCTAATCTGATAACTGTAGTATTTTTAGCATTTATAGATATGAAGGGGGGTGTCTCATTATTCAACTTAAGACATCACTAAGAAGAGTGATATCCAGATTTATCCGGACAATTTCCCTCTTGCCCTCAAAAAAAAATGGTTAATTTTATATTTTTCTTCCCACCTTTATATGTTCCGGAGCTGGTAATAAATTTTCATGAAGAACTTGATGTCTTATCATTGGCCTCCGTTTATGAGAAAACTTGCAGAAATTTCCTGATGGCGTCCATTAGCACCACTTTGATGTTGTGTGAGAGGGTAAAGTGAGTAGGTTGGGATCCTTTAAGAAAATAAATTGACAAATTATTGAGGTCAAAGAATCCAGGTATTTTCTAACCATGGTTGTGAAAATTAAGTCAAGGTTCATCATTGTGTGCCAAAATGAGCAGGTGAAAGCTGTTTGAGAAAATGACATATATGAAGTATTCTCCAAATATTACTTACTAGTTACAAAAGTAAAATGATACTTTTACATTTATAACAGAGAAATCTGGAGATCAAACTTCATACCACCAGTAACGTATAAACTGACAATAGGTACCTCCCAACACAGTGCAACGAGATCTCAGTGTCACCTAACCAGAGAGTATGTAGTAAGTGATAGTTTTTTATCAGTGTTACACTCCTTGGCTTCCTTACTCACGTTGTGGTTAGATAGGTGAAAGTCATTGTTCTTTGGAAAAACATTGTTTGGTGAACTATTTTATTATACACGTTAAATATTTTACAGTTTTATGTGTCAATGATACCTCAGTAATACTGAAAAAAAATTTTTGGCGAATTCTTAAAGTGACTTAAGGGTAAAGTGTTAGGACGTCTGCTACTTTCAAATGGTTCAGGAAAACATGAGTATAACAGAGAGAAGGAAGAAGAGAAGGAGAGAGAAGAGCGGCTAAAAACAGAAAGCAGTCATCAAAATGTTTACATTAGTTCTAGGTCAAAAATATAAGGGTATTGAACGTTCCATTCTTTCAACATTCCTCTAAGTTTGAAATAACTCAAAAAAAAAAAAAAATGGGGGCAGATGGAAGTCCAGATGATCAAGTTGAAAATAGTGCTCTATAATCTTATCCATAATTATTACATTTTGTATGTTATTTTAGATCAACCCTACCCACCAATTTTGAGGTTTAATACATTTGCTTTATTTTGTATCAGCCTGTTTTAAAATTTCAAACTTTAGAACCATTGGTTTACTGTAGGCAAACACAGTTAAGAACATTTTCTGTTATGAACATGATTGGAAAAGGAAAAAGAAATTGTCAACAGTGAAAAATAAAAGTTCTACATAATAAAGTTAAAAAAAAAACCCAAATCTGCCATTTCTGAGCTATGAGCCCTTGGACAACTTACTCATATCTCTGGTTCTCAGTCTCTTCTATGAAACAGGAATAGTAAAACACCTAACTCATAGGGTTGCGGTGAAGATTCAGTTAATCCATGTAAAGTGCATAGTGGTTTCTGACACATAATAAACTCTCAAAATAATGATGGGCCATGGCAGAAAAAAAGTGTCTCTGGACAAAAGTCTTCCTCCTGCTGTACTGTTCACTGCTCAGAATAAATCTGTAATATCCCCCACCCCATAAAATTACATACTGTTTTAAAATTGCAGAGTCTCAAATAATCACTTAGCATAAGAACAGAGGTATACTTTAAAGATACATATGATTATGTGGCTATATCATATAGATTACATAAACTTTAGATTCCTAGAATTAAAGGTTGCTTTCCCTACGTTTGTCGTTTGCTAGTAGTGTTTCTACATCATATAGATACAGAGGATAGAAGGGTATGAATTTAAAAAGAAGTTTCCCAGAAAACAACTTTTAAAATTTCTAGAGAGAATCTCGAACTCTCTCTTAATCTTTGATTTACATGTGTTCTAAAATTGTCTACTCCTCTGTATCTGGGAATCAGTCCATTTTGGAAAAAAACCTTTAACCCATTTTCTCAAAGCAGGTAGGAAGGAAAGCAGGCATCTTATTCTCCTTTTCTTTGATCCGTAAAATATAAGAATAGTTTTAACCCATTCTAATCAGGCACTCACTTTTTTCCTAAAGTAACATTGGTAATCTTACCAAGTACAGAACTTTTTGGATTTTGCTCTGCTTCTGCCAGTCTCCATCCTGTGGGTACCTTTTTCTCATCTTGCTCCAGCTGCAGCAGATCTAAGGGGAAACAGTTTCCCTTTAAGAAACAAAAGGTGAGCTGTGACTCACCTCATGTAAAAGCCACAACAAGGCTTTTTGCAGTTGATGCAAGGGATGCCAAAGAATAAAATGAAAAGCTCTTGCCATCTACCTAGCGCCTACCCTCCCTGGAGCCGACAGAAGAGCTCAGCACTAGAGCTGGAGTCATTGGTGATAAAGCTGTTTATAAATAATAATAACTTTAGTGGATGATGAGAAATGCAGTAAACTTTTTCTGAGCCAGACGGGTTGATGTAGGGGATACCATATAATTTGCATGAAGTTTGTAAGGAAAGCACATGCTGAGAGATTTGATTTCTCTCCCCCATAATTTAAATGGACAATGAATTTAGTAGGTGCTTAATAAGTTGTTGTTGAATGAGTAAGCAAAAGAGGTCTTACAACTGAGTTCCTAAGGAAGGTCCATGAATTGAAGCATATTTGAGGCATATTTAATCCCAACTCTGTATTAAAAGTGTATCTATTTCAGGAGTGAAATCACATTCCTGAAATGGGAACATACAAAAAGATACCCATCTGTTTAGGGGGAATAGCAGAGATAGAAAGAAAAAAATATGTGTGGAATTACACGGCCGTCCACTTGCCATAGACTTGTGTTCATTGGTTTCCATGGCTGGGGGGGCGGGAGAGGGTAACAGAGCTGGACTGAGATTCATTTTTCTCAGTTCTCTTTGGTTTTGTGAGAAGCAGGAGGGAGCTGAGGGCCATATTGGGTGCTTGTGCTGACTTGACTTTTTCACTTCGTCATGCCACTAGCCATTTGTTCCAAGGCCCACGTTTGTTTGCGCTAATAGACTTGGAATTACAATATTTTCTCAGCTTTTGGACTAGCTTCTTGTACTGAATATTGTAATTTTTGTGAACGCGTACTGGAAAGTCTAAAGTAACATTCAAGGCAAAACAGTCCATTTGCTACTGCAGCTATATTTAGAGCAATACCATTTAAACTTGGTCAGTTTTTCATCTTAGCTCTGAATTCTTAAGAATTGTAACTATGAGGACTCCATCAAGATTCCTTTGGGTCAGGGTTTCTCAGATGTGGAACAGATCATTTTGAGGGAGGGGATGTCCGGTGCATTGCAGGCTGTTTAGCAATATCTCTGTCCACCAGATGCACTTACTCCCCTCCCCTGAGTTGTGACAATCAAAAACTAGTCTTTTAAAACTTCCCGTTTTTGTTGTAAGAAAGATCAGAATCTTCTGAGGAAAAGAATTTTTGTTCTCAGATAGTACGAAAATCAGTATGTGTTCTTTGGCCAGTGTAATGAGGATAAATCAGTTCTACCCCGAAAAGTAAATGAGCAATACCACTTGCAAAACCATTTGCCTACACTTTATCTCTCTTCCTCTCTCTCTTTCCTTATCTTTCTCCACACACACATGTATGCACACACACATACACACACACATAAACACATAGGCCCATGCATGCACACCTTAAATTAACTGACACTTTTTGCTAACGATGGCTCCAAACTTCTGAGGAGTTGGTGGTAGATAAATATTGAGGCATACTGCATTTTAATCTAGCTTATAGGTCAATTTGATGTCATTGTGACATAATTTTCAAAATAGGCTATTTTCTCTACAGATTGTTTTAATTTTGTGACCCTGGTCTCAGTGGATTACTGTTACAACAGTCTGATTACTTCCTGGAAAATGAATATGGCTACACACTTTTTCTTGTGGATCCATACTTGCTGCTTGTTTCTTGATTAATTTCTTACTGGCTCCATCACTTTCAGTTAGAAAAGGAAGTCCAGTCAAGCTGCTTAGATTGTCATTCCAGTGGGTGCCCTGGGGCAGTGATTTCTGAACCGTCCATTACTTTGAAATTTTGTTCTCAGCTGGAGAAATGTCAGTTGTCTCAGCTTTTGGCTCTGACTTTTAGTGAGAGAAGCAAGGAATAGGAAGTATGAATACTTTCTGGAAGAAGCAATGAGCACTTATATGCACATCAAGTGACTTACTGCTGAAGATTCCAAAGCATTAAAAAATATTGATTAAGCCTCAACCTGTTGGGAAATTACTGCCATAACTTTCATTTTTCCCCTAGATTTGCTGAAGCTCAGAACTGTATTTAACTTGCTGAATCTTGTGTTGTGGCCAGAAAAAGACCTCAGGGGCCCCATTCCCCAGGTCCTTATTAGCCTTGACAAGAGTGTTGTTAAAAATGTAGATTGTTGACAATTCCAAAGAGGTGCACTTTCTTGGAGTTGCCACATAAAGTCTAAAACAATCACTGTATATTTTTGGCTTCCAAAATACATTCTGGGGTAATATATCAGGTCCTACTGTATGAAGACAGTCCCTTTTGTTTGCAGTTACTAATCATTTTGGTCATTTACTCCCTCTTTTTGCTATATTTATTTTGCCATTAATGTTGGCTTTGACCTTAAAATTAAAAAAAAAACACAGACATTTCCCAGATTTAGGTTTTTGTTATAAACCATATTTTAAATGGTATGTCTCAGGGGAGTAATGTATGAAGAATTGATGGAAGTTAGAGATTTTTAGTAATTATCACCTACCATTAGAAACAAGTGCAAATCACATGATGTCAAAGTGAATCTATCACATACCATAATCAAAGATGAATCAAAGTAATTACCAGGCAAAGAGAGATTGAATACAACTTAAAACTAATTAAACTATTTATTTCGACTGTACCACTGAATAACCAGTTTGTATTTTAATTTGCTCCTGTTTTCATTTGCTGCAGCAATACGTTTGCTAATATAACTGAGATGCACAATTGCTATTTAATTAACCTGTTTTTGTCAGCACCTCACATGAGCCACGTGAAGTAGATGTGCTAAAGTCTCAATAATAATGAGCCAGATAAAAATAACAAACATGAAATTTGTTGCCAGTCATTTTACGTTATGCCAATTTGCAAGAATACCTCAAGAATTTTTTTTTTAATGGGTTACTTTAAAGAAATTGGATTGAAAATAGTTGCAAAAACAAACGTATTGAACCAACACAAAATTACTCAGAAGTCTGGTGAATTTTTTTAAGTTTAATTATAGTTTCATCATCCCTCACTTTGTATATTGTTACTGTTAACTATTGATAGTAAGTCTACTTGAGGCCTTGTATCTAGTTTGGAATGAGTTGGTAATGGACACAGAAAGATCTGGTAGCATACATCTTTTGCAAAATCTTGTGTCCTTTGGGTGAGTTATTTTTCTAGTTATTGAGTAAAGCATCAGAAAAGTGTGGATCCATTTTTCTGTGATTCCCTGAGACCAGTATCAAAACCCTAGGACAGTTTGGATTGTCTTGACCTTGATGATACATATTTTCCCACAAAAGATGACGTAACTGACAATGTGAAGAGAAACCCTATCTTTCTTTACTTTGGATAGTAGGAGTGTAAGAAAGTAAGCTGGAATAATCCCATTTAAATATAAAAAGACTCTTTCCTCACAAATCAAAGTATCTGGTGATTGACACCATGAAGACAAAACATTTTGACCAGACTTTTGGTTCTTCATCCAGATGTTTTACTCTCAGGCAGAAATAGTGTGTGTAGAAATAGCCCAAACCATCTTCTGGCCAGCCTTTTTTTTTTCCTTTTACACATTTATAATTTACTCACATAGATCATGCTGCCTCTAGTTCTCTAAAACAGCTGCGTATTAGCCAATTTCTCATGGAACCCTCAAAGGTAACAGAGACCTCCCAATTGAGGACAGTTAAAAAAAAAAAAGCATACATTTATTTCATTCCCGTTCCTCAGGTCGCTGCTATGAAGTATAAACACTATTCTGTCGGAGATCCACTTTCTAGCTCTTAGAACAATAGCAGACTGTCTTATCTGCAAGAGTCCTCAGAGATCTGGACCAAGGCCCCATTGTACAGATAAGAAAAACAAGGCTCAGAGAGCTGCAGTCATACTGTAGGTCGTCTGATTTTTATAGCAAGATGAGCATAAGAACTCAGGTTTTCTCTCCTCCTAATATCTGCCCTGTCTTTATCACACAGGCCTATTAATTATAAGCAACTTTTTGTGTGTGTTGGAACTTTAAATTATCACATGGGTGCCTTAATCACAGCCTTTGATGAGTGACACAAGAGATGTCTCCTTTCTCTGAAATGGAAAGTTTTACATCTCTAACCCACACTTGCTTAACTAAGGTCAAGTTTACATAAGCAAATATCTTCAAGGGCTGGCAGGTAGCGTATATGAGCAAAAGCAGGAGTTGGCACAGGTTTGGTAAAGTGCAGAACACATGTTCTGTTTAAAACTGTTCACATTCAAATTCTAAAATCTCTCTTGCCGAACCAAGCATGTCCACAGGCTACTAGTTTGCAACTCCTGACTGTATCACCATGCAGACAGAGTAAAGAAGAGTGTTATTCCAGTTACACAAGCGGAATCAATATTACCAGTTCCTTTTGAATACTTGGTGTCCTGAGTTCCATGCCAAACCCTCTGCTTTGAATGCCCTGGACTTCTAGGACTCAAGAAGAAACATATGTTTGGAGACGTAAAATGCCCGCAAAGAGACTATTTTGAGTCTAACCAGTCTCCCCAAAGTCTAGATCTGCAAAGAATATGGGCACACGTGTCCCATATAATCCAGAGGGGCAATGCTGCAGCCTGTAAGCTTCCTGGGAGCCGCAAGTAACCCTAACAGACAAACCAAATCACAGGGCAAATCCACCATATATACCTAACAACCAGTGTAATTATATTCTATAGTTGAGGAAATACATAAATTGCCCATTGGGAAGGAAGCCTTAAACTCTACCCCTCCTTGAAATCTATAAACAGCTGTGCGAGTCTCTGCCTATCTTTGAAAGGTTGAACACATTTGATCGGGGAACCAAGTTGATTTCCTAATCAGGTTCGATGTGAGCAGAGCCAGTTAGAGATGTGTGTGATTCTCCCAGTGTGCGTTTTTGATTCATGCGCTAATTATGTCGATCCTTTGGGGAACACAGCCACAAAGCTGGGTCCTCCTTGATTAATGCTGGCGGAGAGCCATGCAGTGCACAGCGCAGAGCAGTTCAGCATCTCTAGTCCCAGATGAGGATATGGTCCCATTATCTCCCAGCTGCCTAAGCAATCCATAAGGGCCTGTTTTGCGTGGATGATCAGTGTAGTGGAAGCAGGGACTTGCTGAGAGCTGAAATCTCTGTTTGATTTGCTGTAACATGTAAAGCGAAACTGGGACATTTTACTTTGCAGTCTGTAAGTACCAGGTTTTTCTCTCCCCCTCTTCCTCCCTACAGCTCCATGTGAATGTGACTTTGCAAGCTGCATTTGATTTTCTGTTCCATCGCTCGTTGTTGAATCAAGCTGGTGAGACAGAGTGTAATCTGTTTAGAGCTTGCTGTTTCTGTCAGATCTCTTTTATAATTGATTCATACAAGGAAATAAGAGACCTTTTAGAACGCTTTTATGGAAGTTAAAAATTACCAGCTTTGTTTGAAATTTGGAAGCATGCGTGCATTGTCTGTGGTGCTCAGGATGGCTAGAGCATATATTTATCTTCTGTATCTCTGGCCGTTGCAAGAAAAATGTAAGTAGAAGTAATGCATATATATAAAGAGATCATCTTACTTGCATTTCTGTATAAAAGAAGCTTGTGTCAGTGTTTCCAGAATTTATTTAAGATAGTTTATTTTGTGGCTCTCTCCTGCTACTAAGAAATGCAGAAACAGGAAAGTTTCTCTTGTTTTTCAGGTGCATGCTATTTAGAAACTTTGCGGGGTGTGGGGGTAACTATTAGGAATATTTGCAAATATAAAGTATATGTGTCTTTTTTCATTCTAAGGGATGGTATTGAAAAATAAGAGTATGTTTAGCCCATTTTTGCTTTTGAATGCACTACTGTTTATGGAGATGTGAAATTTAAAAAAGCAAAAATTATCAGTTCAGCTCTGGGTTCATTTATCTTTCATATGTCTCCAAATGCAACCTATCAAATTAGTACTTGTTATCTATGCAAGATGAATTCATCATAAAAATGATATTAGAAATGAATATTGTTAATAATGTTTGCATGGTGTCTTCCAAATGATCAATGGCTTAGTGAAATTAAAGATCGTTATCACTGTGGAAAAGGATATACGGATTTTTGGCCTGGGTTTCCCCTAACCTAAATATAAACCACACTTTTCTTCCTGGATTGAAAGTAGAATAATTGAGCTGCTGGAAGAATAGAATTTGAATATAAGAGGCTTTAACTCCTTGAACCAGTGGCCAGAGCTGAGGTGAACCAAAGTGAACTTCAAATCATTCCTATCTGCAAAGGGGAATCGAAGTGCCCTCACTGAGCTTGAGTCCGTGGAGCTGGAGGATCCCGCAGTTTCCGGAGTGGAAATACAATTTTTCTGAATAGGCAGTAAGTTTCAAAGCAGAGAGAAACCACAGGCTGTGAAGTATCAAAGTGTCTCACTGGTGAGGACAGAGGATGTTCTCATTAGATTTCGTTGAGGGGAATGATGCAAGGGGGAGAAGACTCAAAATAGATGGCTGTGTACATGAGCACAGGCATTTTCAGAGCTTGAGGTTTGGAGGGGAGAAGTTAACACACCAATAAAGAGCACTTAACATCTGGCAAGATGAAGCAAAAGGAGAATGGCCGTGGTACCTCTGGGTAGCCAGCAGTCCCAGGGCTGTCCTTGAGGAGAATTCTGTTCTCTGGAAAAAAGTAAGTGTGTTTAAGGGTCTGAAATATGGAAATCTGAAATAATGGCAAGTGGATTTGATGGTTAGTTACATTTCCCCTAAGCAAAAGATTGGCCTCATGCCTCTTCCCAAACTGAGCTGACTTGTGTGAGTGATGGTTACTGAGGAAGTCTCAGCTATATTTTAAATAATAGTTTGTGTTTTTCTAACTAGTGCAAGTATGTGATCTCGCAGAGGTGTGATCTTATTTAAAATGATGTAAGGAACGGAAATAGAAGTAGTTAAGGTCCAGTGATTTTTGTACAATTGTTTGTTTTGTGTCTAAATAATTTAGTACGTGCTGTTTTCTTTTGAAGTTCAATTTTGTGTGTGACTCCTGAATTCTTCTGTATATATGGGTGTGTATATATACACACATATATGTATATGTGTGTGTGTATGTATATATTTAGCAGGAACTTTTGCCCTTTGTAGAGAGGTATTCTTCTGAAGTAGTTAAGTTTGACTTCTTTTTTTCCATTCAAACATTTAGAAATGTCAACTCCTGTGATGTTAAAATTATTTTTTTTTTTTGCGGCTGGTCACCTCAAAGCTCCAAGAGATATTTGCAAGATTTATAGTGTGCTCCTATTATTTAGAAATATTTTAACTATTTAATAAAAATTGGGACACTGTATCCTCAGTTATGCTTAATCTGTAGAAAAGGGGATTGGATGCTTCAGGGGTTAGTTTAGGGTCTGGTCATTTGACAGATGGGGAGGCCAGATGGGTGTTACATATACCTTGTAATAGGGGCTTTTAAAGTCATGGTGATTTGATTGGCCTTCAAAATAAATTTTCACTGCTATAAAAGATAATAAAAGTCTTACATTTTGTATGTAAAAAGAGTTTATCTCTCTATGTGTTTGCAAGCGTGAGTACAAATCCACCAAATGAGCCCTGTAGATAATTTCCAGGCTATTCCCAGTTCAGGGCTCCCTCAGCATCCAGAAGCTGCTAGAGTTGAACAAAGTAAAGAATGCTGTGAGAAGGGGCACAGCAAGAGAGAAAAGCCCCCTGGCAGCTGTGCTTTGGGCCCTTGCTCACTGTCATGTCTGTCCCTGAGCTGCTGGGCTAAGCACAGAGGGAACTTCACAGCACCCTCAGCAGCATTTGTCAGCAGGTCATTTTTGCATACAGATAGCACTCCATCCCTGCTAGATGGGTTGCACCCTCAAATATGAGGTGAAGCAGGAAGTTCTGTAAACTCTTTCCAAGAGATGTTCGAAAGTGAATATGGTTGAATGGAAAAAGCATGACTTTAATAACCTAAAAAATTGGGGGATGATTTTAAATGTTAGTAAACCTCGACTCTGCAATATCAGTGTCTGCTCCTTAGGTTTTCACCTGGCCCAGCAGACGCTTAAGTTAACCTCTTTTCAGCTGCTGTGCAAGCTCTAAAAAGGCACTTCGCCTCTCTGTGCATCAGTATCCCCTGTTAAAATGGTATGATTTCTAAGATACTCTCTAGGTTAGGAAAATCCATGATCTCATGACACCTCATCCTAGCCTCTCACTCACTCCTGATAGCCCTTCAAATTGCCTCGGGACTGGGCAAAATGTGATATAATTGTCATCCAAAACAAATTGGATTCTTGTTTTTCTTTCTTCTTCCTTTTCTTCCCTTCCCCTCCCTCCCTCCCTCCCTCTATTCTTCCCTCCCTTCCTTCCTCCCTTCCTTCCTTCCTCCTTCCCTCCCTCCCTTCCTCCCTTCCTTCCTTCCTTCCTTCCTTCTTTTTTCTATCTCCACTCCCTCTCTTTCTACCCTGTCCCTGGTTCCCTTTTTTCCTGCCTCCCTCCTCGGTTTTTTCATTAGTGACTTACTCTAAAGTCAAACAGAAACAAGATTAGGATCGCCTGTTCTTTTGCGGAAGTTGTTTGTCACCTTTTCTTATGCGAGGTCATTGAGGTATAATTGATACACTGATACACTGCTCTGTTGTGTATTATGTTTACTTAGTCCTAGGCAGGTGTGTGCAGAAGGCACACTGAAGGTTATGGGTGTGTATATATGTGTGTGTAGATTTCCCATGTTAATTTTCAAAGTAAGGGAGTAATTTATCTTATATTCTAAATTGAAGGTGACTAAGCAGGATTCATCGTAATGTATTCAGCTGACAACATTTAATTTAAAAATAAAACAAAAACAAAATTTCACGAATGAGAATCCACTTCAGTTTTGCAGGATATTAAAGAGCTTGATTTTTAAAAAGGGAAAAAATATTCACCAAAGGATTTTATTTTTCCATGAAAAATGACAGTCTTGTTAAATGGTATGGAAAATAAAAAGCCATAAATGATTTTAGTATGAAATATATACCTGACAGCATAATCATGCAGGCAACTTTGTAGCATCCAAGAGCATTAAAAGAAAAAGAGCTTCATGGAAAATTTTCTTCATTCTATGTTTATTGTAATCTTAGAACTGTTCATTACGAGATAAGACTGTCAGTTAAAATCGACAAATGATGAAGTTACTGAACCATCACTAGTGATTCTGGGGCTTTTTGATGTACTCAAACCCAATTGTGAGTAAATTTTGTTTGATCATCTTCCCTACAAGTACTGGAAGAAGCTAAATTAATTTCAGAATTGATATTTGTAATACAAGGATGACAGTGTTTTTTGTTTCTTTCACTTGTAAATGAAATGAGCATACACATTGACTGAATAACTGGAATGGCACAAAATAATTGCAGGCTAATATTCTACTTAACACTTGACAACATTTATATATATATATATATCTTAACATCCAGTGTGTGTACTATGAGATGGATTTTAAGTGACCATTCGATGACATTAATAGCTTGGATGGGCTTTGCTGCTTATTCCAGAAAAGGGTAGTGTTAGGACAGCTTTTAAATATAAGTTGGAATATTAATTTTTCTCTCAAGTTTTACTACTAGGACATCTCTGTCTATGTGGCTTATTTTGAATATTAATGTTATTCCTTATTGAACTCATAGACTGTATTTGATGTGATCCATGCAGAGTATAAAATTAATTTTCCAAATCTCATAAAATTGGGTAGATATCCTGACTTTTTAGGTGGCGGGCCCTGTAGTAAGTAGAATCAGTAACATGGAATAATTCCTCAGCTTTATAGTTGTGACCAAAACGATTTTGTACTTAAGTACTATTTCTATGCAAAAAAATATTATGGTGACAGATATGTCTGATAATTTGTGTCTCTCAAATCCCTGATTATAAAGTTACCAGGCGGCTTCAGGGGCACTACTTTTGGTTTTAAACCAGTGGATCTGATGAGTTGAGATGTTCAATTCAGTATCACTTAGTTAATAGCTCCAGTGGTTTATCAGACTGTTTTATTGTGTAGTTAAAAAAGTAAAGTTGTAAATCAGTCTCAGATGTGGCAGTAGGTTTTGTTCATGGTTTCCTGTCTTTGCTTATATTCCAACGCAGGAATGAGTCTTTCTGCATATCAGCATGAAATTTCTCTGTTGTTTCTAGGAAGGACCAGTATGATTTAATATTGAAGGGAGCATATCAGAAGGAGCTGCAAGGGAATAAAGTATTTCTGTGGTTAGATATAAAGTGCAGAGCAACAGATTCTGAGGCTGTGACAGAATTTAGAGAAGCTGACTGTGCCACGCATTCGGCAAAGGGAACTCGAGGAGGGAGATTTAAGGCTTGCCAGAAGGAAACCCTATATCAAGGGATGGAAATTTGAGTGCTCTGCAAAAAACAAAAAAAACACAAAAAAAAAACATTGTAAATAAGGAAGTAGAGGAAAGACGGTATTGTGATGAGTGAGTGAAAAAATACCAAGTGTCAGGGCACTGGGACTAATTCCAAATTAATTGGCAAAGGTATTACTAAGTTACTGTGCAAATGATTAAGAAATTTAAATCAGTGAGGAGACAGAGAAAAAGGAATGCCTTTGGCTCTTAACTGCCCAAACAAGTTTTAAAAATAGAATTATCGTAAATGGAGTGTGTACTGTGGCATCAGTGTGAATTGTCTTACTTAGTGAGGACTTCTGGAATAGCGTATATGGGTATCATGTTTCATGTGGTAAGTATTCATAAACATTGTGTAGCTGTCCATACAGGTTGCTAGTGAATTGTCTTGATTTTTCTATCAATTTTTGTGTTTCTGATCTCCCACACACACACACCCACTCACCATTTATGTGTACGACCTCAAAGAGTACCAGGAGAGGTGACCAGGAAGTTTTAGGAGTTTGATTTTATTAAATCACTTCAACCGCTCACAAGTAAATTCAGCATTCTTATTGTGGGGCGTGATGCGCCATGATATGGAAGGATTTCTTGAAATCATTTCACCTCACTTTTCCTCTACTGAGCATCGTGTCCAGAGTAAAATGTTTAGGTCTCTGGAACAGTCAAGATGAATGCCCTTTTCTACCAGACAAGAGCCTCTAAATGAGTCATGTCACGAATTATACAGAGTCATTTGCAAGAACTTTGCCTCGTGCTGCTTAGAATTCCATGCGTTTGTGCACCTTTCAGGTTGGTAGGCATGATGCTCGACCCTGGGTGGGGAAACAAGCACCATCTCCCAGAAGAGAACAAATCATGTGTTCAAACATGGTCTCTGGCATCTTTATGATGTGTGTGTTAACTGTGAATCTGGTAATTCAAGGTGTGTGACTCTTCCTCCCATCCAGCTGTCTGGCAGTGTGCTGAGAGCAAAGAAAAGCAGCAAATTTAGACTGACACAGTCCTTCCCTGGAGTCCCCCCTCTACCTCTCCCTGCAGGAATCCACCAGGGTATTCAGTTGATTGCTGTCGTTAACCTCTCCTGTAGTGTTATATTTCTTGTTGAAAGTACCTTTTGTGGCATGCGAGTACCTCTAAGAGATGTGAAAGCTTTAAAAATGACTTTACTTTTAAACATTCTTACCTAAATTATTAGGAGAAAAGCAGTTTCTCAGCTAAGTGGTGTGTGTGCATGTGTCTGTGTGTGTGTGTATGTCTGTGTGTGTCTGTGTGTGTGTGTGTGTATATACAACAAAGCTAAAATCTGCAAATTTCTGATGTTCATCAAGGGGTATGGCTGAATGATACATTGGTTACAGTGGTATTTTTTTCCAAATTAATTTCATAACACGTGAGTAATATTCAAGATATTCATGTAAAATGATAGACTAAAACATTTCCCTTGGGAAACATTCTTGAGTTTGTATCTGAAGGTATTCAATATGAAAATTATCTGAAACATAGAGTTAGGAACCTGTTTGAAAGTCTGGCTAAGACTCTGATAATTTCTCTAAAATATCCATTTTAGTAAACTTTGGACTCCACATGGCAGTTTTTCCAGAGTGTGAAGCAAATGCCGCTGATGGAATGTCTGATGACTTTAGGATACAGATAGATACTTTTAATGGATATGTTAAAAGAAAAAAATATATAAGTAGGAAATAAAATATATTATTTTACAGATATAATTGCTTAGGGCAAGGCTACATTGATAAAACTGTTTTTCTAAAAGTCTTTTTGATTAACAGTTTCAGAAGGCATTCTCGTATGTAGCAGAACTTGTAATGGGGACATGCAGGTGACCCTGTCATAGGTCAAGAATGGCCACCCTAGCAAATGGGGAAACAGTGACAAGAAACCATGGAATGTTAAGTCTGGAAATGTTCTACAGATTGTCTTGTCTGATTCTCTTCTATTAGGGCTAGGGGCTTATCTGAAAGAGTAAGTAGTGTGACTAGGAATAGAGCTTAGAATTTCCAGAACACCATGGTGCTCTTTCTCTGGCAAGAGAGTAACCCTTGAATTGCTCTCTAGATTCTGTGATCATGCCGTAATAGTAGAAAGCTACTGAGAGCCAGAAAGCCCAAAGAAAGGACCTGTTGATACCAGGCAGAAAACATAAATGAGTGAGGTAGACCAGATGTCAGAAAATAGAGCATCTACAGAGTTGGCTGAGGACAGTGCATGAGCATCCCTTTTTAGCACCATGTAGGATTGTGTGCTCTGTGTTGCTACATGTCACCCATGTTCAATACCTCTATTTATTTTCTTCATGTTTCAAAGCTAGAGACAGCTTTCAAATCTATACTCATAATTTACATCCTCTAGTATAAGTTATTCTATGCACTTTTAGAAAGGAATTTAAGGGGAGACTAGAACAAAATGTGTTAGGATTCCTACAAAGCTTCTTTAGATCCATTAATATGTCTCCAGATTGTCAATTTGTAGGGGTCAGATTTAAGAGCTCATTATTTTACAGGTATAAGTATGGTGTTAATCACACAGAAGTCAATAAATAAGTAGATCTAATATACCTGTTATTCAGTTTGATAGACTACAATTACAGTGACTGGTTTTACTAACATGTAATTTTTGTATTTAAATTTGGCACTAATGTTGCCAAACATGGTTTACACTACTGTTGAAAGGGATACGTTGATGATTATTTCCTTTTTAAAAAAAAATAACTTTGCACAGACACAGAGTACGTATCGAATCAGGCAGGTAGAGGAAACCTGTAGACGCTTCTGTCACATCTGCATTATGTGAGATTAGACACGTCACATCACATTAGAAAAGATGGTCTAATTTTCACTTGTTTTTCCCCTCAAGGACACAGCCTATATGCTATGTAGTTTTACAACAGACATTTTTGAGGTTGTATTTGCTAAAGGAACACAGTGCTTTGATGTTTAGGCATTCGCATTTTTCTCGCTTACCGTGAAGCTGACAGAATCAGCCCGTGGGCCCATCTTCATGATTGCCAGCCTAGTTCATTCATTCATTCATTTTAAAATTATCTACTATTTACCTCATTCTGCTCTAGGGTGTAGGGATATGGCAATGAATAAAACACACAGAAAGTCACTGTCCTTATCAAAGTGTGCCCATTCTCACTGGGCAAAACCTGTGAAGGAGAGGGGAGGAGAGGTTCTGTATGCTACGCTGGGGACCTTGGTGGCTTTTCTTGGCATCTCCACTGCCTCCTTTTGCTCTTTTGGCTCATTTCTCCAGCTAAGAGTACTTCTGTGGTATTTAAATTGATCCTATGCAGGCCATATGAGGTAAAGGAACAAAACAATTTTCTGGATGTTTTTGTGAACTCAGAATTATGTTGGCCTAAAATAGCTGAATCACTGAAGCAGACTTCTTGGTTGTACATTTGAGAGTAGCTTTTTGTAATTAGGCACCCAAGTTACTAAGGCAGACCTTCCCCTCTTTTCACTTCTGTGAATAAAGCTGGACTTCTATCTACCCAACAAGTCACTTATTTCTTAGGTGTTTCCTTTCCACCTGCCTTAAATGATGGAGTCGATCGAATTGACTAATTTGAAACCTATTTATAACTATATTTATACCATTGGTATGGGTACAGCCATCCCTTCCTGAGACACGGTCTTAAGCAGAGTTGAATTGATATGTGAGGAAACATTTTGAGCTTTTTGGAACAAGATGTTTTTATAACTGCAAACTGCTGTTAGTATTAAAGATAATAATTAGGAAGTAAAGTAAAATAATTAGGAAGTAAATAATTATGCCAACTAAGTGAAAAGGGGCTCTTAGTGCACTATTTCATTTCAGTGTGTAAAAATGAAAATAGGTACTAGAATATATAGTGCCTGTCTGCCTTATCAATTCTTTCCCCAAGGCTATTGACTCTTCTCTCCCTTTTAACTTCCCTTTGGTAACCTGGGAGCTTACCTAAGTTTTGAAGTAGCCAGTTAGAGGGATTTACGGAGGAGATGACAGCTTTGTCTTTTTTCTGAGGGCTGAACATTTTTCAGTGATTAATTGTGTGGACATCAGATGTCATTTTTTTTTTCAGAGGCACAGAAGTAGTAGTGCTTCAGTCACTACAGAACGTTGTCTCTGAGCTTTGGTACAGTGGTCCTGACCTCATGTGATCCTAGGAAGTGATGAGTGGGATGATCCTTAATGTTAAGAGCCTAAAGGCTCAATGGCTTTCCAAATCTGCTTCCTTAATTAAACACAGAGCACTCAAGGGTTTATTTTTACCATCACCAGGCAGGCAAATCCTCTACAGACATCATTGAATTGGGTATGCATGTGACCTGCCTAAGCAGTTGTTATACACATGAAATATGTCACTGGCCAGTTCAAAGTATATTACATTACCTGCCGGCACAATACAAGCCCCTTCCTTTTCATCATCTAGAAACACCACCTTCTTAGGCAAAGTCACATTTGTGTAAGCATCAACCTCAAATTGCCTCAGTATCAAACTGATGTAGTACTTTAAAGATCTGTAGTCAGTATTAGCAAGCTTGTTTCATTTTCCATAGAGACTCTAACAAATGATGTAGTCTTAGATATCAATTGATTTAGAATATCTCTTAACCTGCCCTCGATATTAAGGCTTTAGCATAGCTGTCACATGAGAAATCTGATGTTTTGAACTTTTAGTTAATTTAACAATAGAGTATGTATTGTGTTGCATTACATTTCTTTTCTCATGTCAATATTACTTAATAGCTGTAACTAGTAAGCAATGAATTGTTTCCACGGCCCGAGAATCCAAACATTGAATAGTGACCCGAGTGGGAAAATAGCGTGGCCAGTGCTTTTCAGACATTAAAGTATGAAAATGCACATTCTGATTCAGCAGGGCTGGAGTGAGGCTTGAATTCTGAATTTATAAATAGCTCCCAAATGATGCCAGTGTTGGGGGGGTCTGCACTGCATTTGAATAATAAGAGTAAAGACCAGTTTGAACTCCTCCTTCCACCCACACTGAATTTTATAACTAAGGAATTCTTTCTTGGGCATCTTTTTATCACTGTATTGTTATTTGAACTCAGAAAAGAAAATGTGTTAGATCAACAAGTCTATCAACCTGTCAAGTTAAAAGTTTTTGCCTCATTTTATGTTACACTGCTTTACACCCTAAATCTTTGCCTTCCATCCTGAATTGATCTGATACATCTTTCCCTGACACCCCAGTCTTGTAGTTAGTTATTTAAAGACATGTGAAGTGAAATATTTTGAATGCTTTATCTGGGGTAGATGCTCTCTCCAGAACCGTAGGAATTGAGATGTATACTGGAGACAGGACAGATATACTCCATAGGGAATATTCTGAAATATTATAAATGATACTACTGTTTCCCTTTGATCCTACGATTTATGAAAGTAAAATGTGGGTTCTTCCAATATAGGCATTGTCTAGTTTCTTATTCAGTGTTTATTTCCCCTTGGTAACATTGCATATTATGTTGCCGCTACTGGTGACAACTGTCGGGAAAGTGAGAGGCCTTTCTTTTTTAAACTTTTCTCTATATATGACATGGTGACAGCTGTCATGGGAATGGGGAAAGATAGAACAATTTTTCAGAGTCCGTCAAATGAAGGGACATTCATTGCTGCAACTTAATGGAAGTTGCTTCATTGTGACATGTGTCAGAGTCTTTGTGATGCAAGTGTGGAATGATCTTTTCTGAAAGAGTTCTGCCTCAGGACTGGATTTGAGCTGAAGGGACACGACCTTGGCTTTGAACTTACAAAAGATTACCCCTGTAATAAAATCCAGAGTCATATGAGGAGGTTTTCAGATCAGGAAGGCAGCAGAGCGTAAACAACAGCATGGAGATTGTCTCCAAGAGGTGCAAATATCATGACCAGTGTAGGCCTCCGAACCCTTATTTTACCCAGAGTCCTCAGATAATAGGTGGATATTTAGGTAGTCATCTGAGTACTTAGAAATCAAGGTGAATAACTACCTTTTTCAACTTTCATCAAAGCAATTCTCCTTTTATAAATTAAAAAAAATCAGTTCTCTATTTTAAAAGATTTCTATTGTTAAAAACCACTGTGAATGTATGACCTTGTTGAAAAGACTGTGAAAATTAGAAAGAAAAAATTCTCAACCAGATATTTTCTAAAGAGCTTTATTGAGTTATTCATTCATAATCCATATAATTAGCACATTTAGGAAGTACAATTCAGTGTTCTCAGTATATTCAAAGGATTGTTCAGCCATCACCAGAATCAATTTTAGAATACAGCTGGCCCATGACCAATGTGAGGGTTAGGGGTGCTAACCCTCCATGCAGTTGAAAATTTGCATATAACTTGTAGTTGGTTCTTTGTATCCAAGGATCCACATCCATGGATTCAACCAACAGTGGATTGTATAGTGTTGTAGTATTACTATTGAAAAAACTCTGAGTACAAGTGGACCCACACAGTTCAAACCCATTTTGCTCAAGGGTCAACTCTATATTCATCATTCCATAAAGAAACCCCATACCTATTAGCAGTCACTCCTCATTTCTCCTAAACCCTCTCCTAGCCCTAATCTACTTTCTGTCTCTATGGTTTTGCCTATCCTGGATATTTCATATGTAAGGAATTATATAATATGTGATTTTTTGTGACTGACTTCTTTCACTTTGCATCATGATTTAAAGGTTTATCCACGTTGTAGCATGTGTCAGCACTTCATTCTTCTTATGGCCCAATAATATTCCATTGCATGATATACCACATTTTATTTATCCATTCTTCAGTTAACGGACATTTATGTTGTTTTAACTTTTTTGCCTATTGTAAATAATGCCTATATGAACATTTGACTACAGTTTTTGTGTGGACGTATACCTGGGAGTGTGATTTTGGGGTCCAAACTGAAGATTTTTAACTAATATGTTTAAACTTCATCAACCCTGAAATATGGTGAAGTTTTAAAGGTAATATGTTAAAAGCTATAAAGTAAAATTCTTTCTCAATGAATCGTTTTACTCATCTAAACTACCTCTTCAGTGTTTTACTCTCTAGAAAATAAGTAAATTACCTCTTCAGTGTTTTACTCTCTAGAAAATAAGTATCTCCTAAAGCTTTAGTCCTTCTCCTCCAAACTCAATAGTGGCACGCCATCCAATGATTCAAGATTTGAATACAAGACAAGAAGTTAAACTGTCTATAAAAAACGAAACAAAGAATATGTCCTTTCCGCTTATTAAGAGCAAAATATATGCAACTTGGTTATGGTATATTGACAAACAAGTTTAGTTAGTATATCAGGGGAAAAAATCTAATTGAATCCCAGCTCAGGCTTTTGGGGGCTTAGAATATTTGCATGGCAATAAAGAAAACTGTGGGTGGGCTTTGGCAACCAGTCCGTAAAATGCAAAAGTTATAGATGCAAAAAGGTATCAAGCTTGTATTTTCTCATCCCAGGAAGTGCCAGTCAAGACTGTAAAGCATTCCCGTATTGGAAATAGATCTTTACTATCACTGAATGTGATGACCGGTATCAGAACACCTATTGGAAAGGAGGCTGAATGAATGCACTGGGCAGAGTGATGTTATTCATGCAGTGTGCACCTTGGAAGGCTGTTTGGATTACATTTGATTACCACTCCTGTGTATTTGATGTTTTGCAGGTATTCTACTGGGACTACCTTTTCTTTTTCCAATTGAAAATAGGTTAGAGGAAGGATATAAACATATTAGTGTTCTGAAAGGAAAAAATAAAGATAAGATACTGCCACTGCCACAAAATTATCTTCCTTGACCTGAATGATGAAAGAGTGCAAAAAAGCAACTGACTAAATAGTGTTCATAAACTGAACATTGTCAGTAAATGTTTAGTCAAAAACATTTTTAAATTTATATATGTCTGTAAAAGTCACGTATGTAATCTTCATTCAGTGTGCTCCAAAATCAAATGTGCAAGTATTTTACTTAAAATACAAGTTACTGATATGTCTTCATTGTGCATGATTTAATGTTGTTGAACACCGAGCACAAATATACATTGGTTTGTATTTTGCAAACCTTGTGACTAATGTTTTATTTGCTTTTCATCTTGGCAAGGCCAAGGTTTTCCATTTAATAAGTATCATTACTAACAAGTGATCTGGAACAGAATCAGTATCGAGTGTCTACTTTCTAAAAGGATTGAAAATATGTATTTAGAGGTGAATATGACAGATACACTGTGTAATGAAGGAAATGGTTGAGCAATATCATTCAATTCTGCTTTTAGCAGTGATGGAATATATGTACAGTGTCACATGGAAATAGAAATTAACATTATACCACCACCCCTATTGCTACTCCAAATAACGGTCTTAAGACAGGTTTCTTACAATGTGACTTACAAGTCAATTAAGTACGTCACTTAAGAATGAGAGCCAGCAGAAGACAAACCTGTGCAGTATATACTGTTTATTTTAGTGAAGTTTTCCTTTATACTCTCACCCACACCTTTGACAGATTTTACCCATGCCTGGAACTATGGTTCTCTCCATTACTCAGCCCTCATGCGCTTTTCCCCTCCCAACACTCTCCTTTCTCTCCGATTTCTCAGTTCTCTACCAAAGCATATTCTTAGAGAGACTGAGAGTACTCCATTCCAGTAGTTCTTATAATTCTTAGAGTTTGGAGGAGTAAAAAGAGCTGGTGTTTCACAGTATGTTAGATAGTTTCTCCTGGGTCTTTTGACAAATCCTTTATATGGCTAAAATTTTCATACTTGGAAAAGACATATCAAAGTCAGAGCCATTCCAAGTATCTGTACTTTCTAAAAATCAAAGTTGTCCAAGTAGAAATTAACTACTGGAGGAAATACAGTTTTATAAAAGCATCTTATTTTATTTATTTATTATTTTTATTTTATCCATTTTATACATATTAGTGTACTTACGTCAATTCCAATCTCCCAGTTCATCACACCAATACCCCCCGGGGACACTTTCCCCCTTGGTGTCCATACGTTTGTTCTCTACATCTGTGTCTCTGTTTATGCCCTGCACACTGGTTCATCTGTACCGTTTTTCTAGGTTCCACATATATGCGTTAATAAGTGATATTTGTTTTTCTCTTTCTGTCTTACTTTGTATGACAGTCTCTAGATGCATCCACGTCTGTACAAGTGACCCAATTTCGTTCCTTTTATGGCTGTGTAATATTCCATTGTATATATGTACCACATCTTCTTTATCCATTCTTCTGTTGATGGGCATTTAGGTTGCTTCCATGTCCCAGCTATTGTAAATAGTGCTGAAGTGAACACTGGGGTGCATGTCTTTCTGAATTATGGTTTTCTGTGGGTATATGCCCAGTAGTGGGATTGCTGGGTCATATGGTAATTCTACTTTTAGTTTTTTAAGGAACCTCCATACTGTTCTCCATAGTGGCTGTATCAATTTACATTCCCACCAACAGTGCAAGAGGATTCCCTTTTCTCCACACCCTCTCCAGCATTTATTGTTTGTAGATTTCTTGATGATGGCCATTCTGACTGGTGTGAGGTGATACCTCATTGTAGTTTTGATTTTCATTTCTCTAATGATTAGTGATGTTGAGCAGCTTTTCATGTGCTTCTTAGCCATCTGTATGTCTTCTTTGCAGAAATGTTTATTTAGGTCTTCTGCCCATTTTTGGATTGGGTTGTTTATTTTTTTAATACTGAGCTGCATGAGCTGTTTATATACTTTGGAAATTAATCCTTTATCTGTTGATTCATTTGCAAATGTTTTCTCCCATTCTGAGGGTTGTCTTTTCATCTTGTTTATGGCTTCCTTTGCTGTGAAAAAGCTTTTAAGTTTCATTAGGTCCCATTTGTTTATTTTTGTTTTTATTTCCATTACTCTAGGAGGTGGATCAAAAAAGATCTTGCTGTGATTTATGTCAGAGAGTGTTCTTCCTGTGTTTTCCTCTAAGATTTTTATACTGTACGGTCTTACATTTAGGCCTTTAATCCATTTTGAGTTTATTCTTGTATATGGTGTTAGGGGGTGTTCTAATTTCATTCTTTTATATGTGGCTGTCCAGTTTTACAAGCACCACTTATTGAAGAGACTGTCTTTTCTCCACTGTATATCCTTGCCTTCTTTGTCATAGATTAGTTGACCATAGGTGCATGGGTTTGTCTCTGGGATTTCTGTCCTGTTTCATTGATCCATATTTCTCTTTTGGTGCCAGTACCATATTGTATTGATTACTGTAGCTTTGTAGCATAGTCTGAAGTCAGGGAGTCTGATTGCTCCAGCTCTGTTTTTCTTTTTCAAGATTGCTTTGGCTATTCAGGGTCTTTTGTGTCTCCATACAAATTTTAAGATTTTTTTGTTCTAGTTCTGTAAAAAATGCCATTGGTAATTTTTATAGGGATTGCATTGAATCTGTAGATTACTATTGGTAGTATAGTCATTTTCACAATATTGATTTTTCCCATCCATGAACATGGTATATCTCTCCATTGGTTTGTGTCATCTTTGATTTCTCTCAGTGTCTTACAGTTTTCTGAGTACAGCCTTTTTTCCATCCCCTCACTTTCAGTCTGTATGTGTCCCTAGATCTGAAGTGGATCTCTTGTAGACATCATATATTTGGGTCTTGTTTTTCTATCCATTCATTGAGCCTGTGTCTTTTGCTTGGAGCATTTAATCCATTCACGTTTAAGGTAATTATCGATATGTATGTTCCTTTGACCATTTTCTTAATTGTTTTGGGTTTGTTTTTGTAGGTCCTTTTCTTCTTTTGTGTTTCCCACTTAGAGAAGTTCCTTTAGCATTTGTTGTAGAGCTGGTTTGGTGGTTCTGAATTCTCTTAGCTTTTGCTTGTCTGTAAAGCTTTTCATTTCCCTGTTGAATCTGAATGAGATCCTTGCCACGTCGAGTAATCTTGGTTGTAGGTTCTTCCCTTTTATCACTTTTAAGTATATTATACCACTCCGTTCTGGCTTGTAGAGTTTCTGCTGAGAAATCAGCTGTTAACCTTATGGTAGTTCCCTTTTATGTTATTTGTCATTTTTCCCTTGTTGCTTTTCATAATTTTTCTTTGTCTTTAATTTTTGTCAATTTGATTGCTATGTGTCTCAGTGTGTTTCTCGTTGGATTTATCCTGCCTGGGACTCTCTGCGCTTCCTTGACCTGGTGGCTATTTCCTTACCATGTTAGGGAAGTTTTCCACCATAATCTCTTCAAATATTTTCTTGGGTCATTTCTCTCTTCTCCTTCTGGGATGCCTGTAATATAAATGTTGTTGTGTTTAATGTTGTCCCAGAGGTCTCTTAGGCTGTCTTCGTTTCTTTTCATTCTTTTTTCTTTATTCTGTTCTGTGGCAGTCAATTCCACCCTTCTGTTTTCCTGGTCACTTATCCGTTCTTCTGCTTCAGTTATTCGGCTATTGATTCTTTCTAGTGTATTTTTCATTTCAGTTATTGTATTGTTCATCTCTGTTTGTTCTTTAATTCTTCTAGGTGGTTTTTCTTTAATTCTTCTAGGTCTTTGTTAAACATTTCTTGCATCTTCTTGATCTTTGCCTCCATTCTTTTGCTGAGGTCCCTATCATCTTCACTATCATTATTCTGAATTCTTTTTCAGGAAGGTTGCCTATCTCCACTTCATCCAGTTGTTTTTCTGGAGTTGTATCTTGTTCCTTCATCTGGTACATGAATGATGAAAAGCCCTCTGCCTTTTCATCTTGTCTATCTTTCTGTGAACATGGTTTTTCTTCCACAGGCTGCAGGATTTTAGTTCTTCTTGCTTCTGCTGTCTGCCCTCTGGTCTTAGCTGTGCATTGTTGATGTGAACTCTGGATTCCTTATGGTCATCACAAGTCCCTTGGCACTATTCTGCAGCTGAGGGTCATGACCTAAAAGCCTCGATCTTATTTCCAATTTTATCTAAATGTCCTCTGAGGTTTTAATTGGTTAGTTACACTGGCCTCCTTTTTGCTCCCTATCCTGTCACCTCAGAAATGTTTGTCAAAAGCTGCCATTTTACTCTTTGGGAATGATAGTAAATGAGAAAAAACTTTCTTTTTGTTTGCATTTGTTGTTGTTGTTGTCTCCTTTTATAAACATATTTAAATTTGATGGTCGGAGGATTAGGTCATTGTGTGGACATGTGTATAAATAAAGATGTAAGTATCTGAAATGAAAATCGGTGTTGGGGACCCAGGGATTCCTACTTGACCTTATTCTGTCTTTGTAATGTGTAATGTGAACTCTCCAGCCTTACCTCATCTGTAAAATACGTTGTCTACATAATAAAAAGAGTTAGATTTTTCTTACGTCCTTTATGGCTCTTTTTGATAATTTTTTTTAAAAATAGGATTAGCTGCCAAATTTACAAATGTAAATTTTATTAGTGTATCTTCCTAAGAACCAGTTGCCGAAAAGGTGCTTTTGCTTATTGAAATTCAGCACAAAAGAACAACTTTGTTAGTATTTCTGATGGCATTTCTTCCCTCAGAGTTGGGTACTTTGTCCTCCCATTTTAATTCTGCCCCCAGTTCTTTCTACAGCTCTTTCTGATGTAGGAAAGCTTGCTTCTCCTCTTCTTTGGAATATGTGTCTCTTCCTGGTATTTCCCCCGCTCCAAGGTTTCAGTTTTCACTTCTATTTGAATATAAACTTTTTCGGTGCTCTTTGTAATCAGTATATGTACTTTCAAGTTTTCATTTTCTCTTCTCAGTTATTACCTGTCAGGCCCACCCACAAAAACCAGGATATCATCCATATTATGCTACACTGGTGGCCACTTGCTCCATTGACGTATAAAATGAACCTAATGTATGTTAGATATCAAATCATTCCCATTAAAACAAACGAACAAACACCCAGACGGCAATGATATTGATATAACCAGGCTATGACATGAGTATAATTTAACCTAAGGAACCCAAACTGATTTTTGTGAGATTGTCATACCTTACTGGCTTATTTCAAACATAATTTTCCCGGAACACTTTTATGAGGACAATAGTGTGGTGATTATTGAAACATCTAGGTGGTGGTGAAGTAACCGTGTTACTTGGATAAATATTGTCACCTCTCTGATAGAGTTAAATATTGAATACTTAATATTTCAGTATTAACCTTTAAAAAAATCTCTGAGTCTACAGTTAACCTATAATACAATAATTTATTCCTACCTTGAGTATTATAAGCTATTTATTGATTTTGATATTTACAAAGAGCAGAAAATACATAATATAAATAGATTTTGTACTGTAATACATACAGTGCCTACTACATACAATCAACAAACACAATAAAATGACATAACGTTTCTTGCAAGAGATATTTTAAAACATTGGGTGGCTTGGATAGCGCATGATTAAGACAGAGCCCCTTAACTCGATTTCCTGGTTTTCAAAACTTTGAATTGCAATAAAAAAATTTTGATGTGCTATTTTAAGTTTCAGTAGCAAATAAATGTGTTTCTAGAGGATCTTATTAAAATTAAGATGCATTAAAACAAGCCAAAAGACTTCCCAGGGTATGAGGTAAAACATCTCAGGCATATAAAGTACCTAGAAAAACAAGGAAAAAAAGTCCCGGAAGCTGCACTTACAGACCCTCTGTGCTGCAGGCTGCCAACCCCTCCCTTGAAGCCATTGTTTTCTCAGACATTCACCTCTCCCTGGCTATAAAAGTTCTTAAAGGACCTGCCTTCTTGTGCAGGATACGTTGATTGTTGCATGAGCTAGATTGGTTGTCTCCTGTTAAGCCGGATCAGTTGTCTTGACTCATTAAGAGTGACTTGGTGATGGTGACCACTCCACAAAGGTCATGCTGTGGATCACCATGATGACATCATTGACAAAATGCAATACCAGAATATCTTGATATCCTAGTCCTTTAACAGCTGCTGATTTGATTCCAGTTAGGTTGCTTCTTTCTTGGCCACACTGCAGTGGAAGACCAATTTGCAGTTGATATATTTTCATCAGTGAACATTGAAAAGTGGAGACGCTGTGCTTTAGATTTCTCTCATGTCCTTGTCTGAGCTGTATCATCATGCTTCTTCCCTGACAGTAGAATCATTACCTTCTGCTGTCACCAGCGTAGATTTTCAGAAAGTTTGCATTAAATCCACTGATAGGAGAGCAGCAGGGGCTTTTTTTTACAAGTTTGTTGCTGCTTCACCAACATTTTCATCACAATATGCACTGGCTTAGAATTCATTCAAAATAAGTAAATAAAATCCTGTTTCATTGTGGCCTGCCTGCCAAGTGTAATCCATTGTCAATATACTTCTTTATTTTACTGGCATATTTTGTTTCCTTCTTAAAACCGCACTGATTCGGACTTGGCTTCAAATTTTCTCATGATTTACTTCTTATATAGTGGCATTATCATATAGGTGCTATTTGCATTTTCCTTTTGTTATTTTGAGATGATTATTTACACCAATTTTTTTTTTCCCTTGAGAAAGTATTCTTAAAAGACTATATCATAGGGCTTCCCTGGTGGCGCAGTGGTTGAGAGTCCACCTGCCCATGCAGGGGACGCGGGTTCGTGCCCAGGTCCGGGAGGATCCCACATGCCGCGGAGCGGCTGGGCCCGTGAGCCGTGGCCGCTGAGCCTGCGTGTCCGGAGCCTGTGCTCTGCAACGGGAGGAAAAAAAAAGACTATATCATATAATCTGAGAAATGTAGTTTAGTCACTGGGTTACTCCAAGTTTTACCTTCTGAAATAATTTGGGAATAAGCCCCTACGACATTTGGGAATGAAAGGACATGAACCATCCTGAAGTTTTCAGTTGTTCTAACCATGTGTTACAGATTCCCTTGTTTTTTAGTTGTGTTTTAAGTTATTTTACTATGGCAATTTAACTAAACAACTATGTCATTTTCATGGATGACCCGTATGGAAAAGGATTATCTTTACTATCAGAAGTGATTGGAGATGTGTAAAAAATGGCTGCTGAGTCTAGGAAAATGAATTTTCCAAGGAGTGAAGGTATGGTTGATGACATTAAACTGAAGGCTTTCATCTTTTAGTATTGTTACTTGTCAATTGGAAACACCAGCAGGTCTTGAGATTGTACCGCTTTCTTTCTTGAAGTAAAGGGGACAAGTTGTTACCTTCAGGGTGTTCTCCTGTCACCTTGGGCCTTTCTGCTCCACCAGAGAAAGAAAGGAAGAAGAAGAGCTCAGGTGGGGAAGGGGGAGTAGCAAGAGGCATGATTTGCTAAGTTTTGCTTAGGAATAGTCAGGAATTCATTACCAGCAGCCTAGTCTAGGGGAAGAGTGGGGGCACAAATCGGGTACATTCTCCATCTCCGTTGTCCCTCCATCCCTCCAATGTGGGAAGCAGTAAGTCCTTAGGGATCCAAGCTGTTACCCATAGTTGGTTTTCAATTAATTACTACACTAGCTAAAAAATGTGGTACCTTTTCACTGTTCCCAGTCCCAAATGTGCGGGTAGTATAATGACTCACTGTTGAATGTCCATTTATCGTTTCAGCCTTTAACCCACCTATTCAATTAAAAAGAAAATATTGACTCTTCTCCTGAGGTTTCTGACCTTTCTTTATCCCTTTTGTATTGTCTCTAGAAGTGAAGATTCAATCTGATGAGTGGAATTATCTCCCCTGTTATTAGTGGTCAGGAATGCCCTTGCACGGATAATACATGCAATTTTACAAATTCAGACTCAAGTAAAAATCTGTCCTGATATTCCTAATGAGATTCATGTGATGTCCCTGACATCCACCAGAAATAACCCATGGCAGTGTTTGCTCTCATGCTTGATCTTGTAAGAGACAATCTCAGCTTTATGCGAATTGAAGAATTAAAACAGAGGCAGCATTACAGTCCTGGGGAGAGAGAAGATTTTTAAGTGCTCTGTTTCTGTATGTGCCAGTAGTCATGTTTTGAGAGTAAGTGACTGGTGAACTCCCACTGGACTTCTTTACATCTTCAGTTTCCACAACCTGTATTCTTGTTGCCAGTTTGGTTACACGTACTTGTGAATCTTCCTACTTATTGGCAGATTGTATATTTATCATTAAGAGAAGTAAAAGAGGTTGGTATTTCTCCATTTTGTCAGAGTTTCATCTAGGTCTTCTGACAAGTGTAAGGGACAAGGTCTTTCATTTGGCCCATATGTTCATACTAAAGAAAAATACAAAGTAGGAGCCATTTTAACATCTGTATTTTTAAATGAGTCGTCAATTAGAAGTTGACTGATGAGAGAAATAGTTTTATAAAAGTAACTACAGTTGCCCCTTGAACAATGCATGTGGGGGTTGGGATGCTGACCCTTCACAGTTGAAAATCCATGTATAACCTATAGTCAGTCCTCCATATAGTTGGTTTCTCCATATACGCAGTTCTCTGTATCGTATCCCCAGATTCAACCGTGGATCGTGTAGTACTGTAGTATTTACTGTTGAAAAAAATCCACATACAAGTGGACCCACACAGTTCAAACCAGTGTTGTTCAAGAGTTAATTGTGATTTTAAAACTTCTTGCTTTGTACGTAGGTAACTGGGACGAAAGGAATCCAAGCATAAATGTGATCCGCTTACATTACTTGGTTTACCATAACATAAGTGGAAATCAGAGCAACTATTCACTGTAAAATGGTTGTTTATTTCCTTAAAAGAATGACTGTAATAGTCTTCATACTCTTTCTGTTACATTCATAAGCCACTTCTTTCTATTTTGATAGAGAAAATTTATATTGTCCTAAAGTTTATTTTGTTTAATATTTGCATACATATGCATATACCCACCATGGGGTGGGAAGACTATGGGAAAGGAGATCATATTGTTCTGAAAAAAAAGGTGGAACTCAAGTGTACTGAAGGTACTACCTGGGCAGGATTTGTGAAATCGGTACTGTAGTTGTACCAGTGATCAGTTGATTTGTGTAATCACTGTAACAGACCTGTAGGTTTTGAGACCTGTTTCCACGATTGACTTCCTTTGTGACCTGGGCCATGTGACATTAACTGTTCTGAACTTGGGTTTCTTTCTCAGAAAATAGAGAAGTTTGGATGACTGAAGATGATCCAAGTTGTGGCATTCCTTTAGAATGAGGCTGCTTCTAGCTACAGAGTGGGTTACTAGGGATTGGTGCTTTTTCTAAGAAACTGTTGAACAGAGATCTTAGCTGTGCATTGTTGATGGGAACTCTGGATTCCTTACGGTCATTCCAAGTCCCTTGGCACTGTTCTGCAGCTGAGGGCCATGACGTAAGAGCCTTGGCCTCATTTCCAGTTTTTATCCAAATGTCCTCTGAAGTTTTGGTTGGTTACACTGGCCTCCTTTTTGTTCCCTGTCCTGTCCCCTCAGAAATGTTTGCTAAAAGCTGCACTTGCACTCTCTGGGACTGATACCGAACGGGGAGAAACCTTCTTTTTGTTTGCATTTGTTATTGTGTTGTTGTCTTCTTTTAGAAACAAATTTAGAATTGATGGGCGTAGAACTGGGTCATTGTGTAGACGTGTGTAAGAATACGGATTTAGGTATCTGAAATGAAAATCAGTGTTGGGGACATGGGGATTCAGTCTTGAACCTATTCTACCTTTGCGGTAAAGCAAGCTCTCCAGCCTTGCCTCATCTTTAAATACCTTGTCTATATAATAATAATAATTGGATCTGGGTATTTCTTATGTCCCTTTCTACTCTCTTCGTGAGGATTGCTTTAAATAAAAATACCTGTCCATTTTTTTAAAGATAATTTTGTCAGTGTGTCTTTCTAAGAGCCAGTTGATGCCTTTTTATTTGAACTTCAACAAAAAAGAGCAACCTTATTGGTTTTCCTGATCGTGTATCTTCCCTTATAGTTGGATGCCTTGTCTTTCCATTTTAAATCCATCCCCAGTCCTTTCCGAAGCTATCCCCTTTTGATGGAAGAATTCCTGCTTTTCCTCTCTTTCCGAATAGGCGTCTCTTTCTGTTATCTCCTCTTATTTCTAGGTTTCACGTTTGAATCATAGGCTTTTTCTCTGCTCTTTCTACAATGATCAGTATTCTTTCAAGTTTTCATTCTTCTCACCCATTGCTAAGAAGCTTTTCAGACTTTCATGTGGAGCCAGGGATATCCCCTTGACTCTCCAGACAGTTTCTTGCTACTTGTTCACAGTTCTTAGTAATTAATCACATTCCAGTTCAGATGTTTATTGTACGGCTCCCTTTCACACCAGGACTCCTATATTCTCATCTGCTACTCGATGTTATTATTAAAAGGAGTCCTCTTTTTTAGAATTCACAAAGAAACCTCTAAGACTGATTATTTTATACGTCGATGTCATTTCTTCTTTTAAGTTTTTGAACATTTGAATGAGAAGTGAAAACATTTGTATGTCCATGTGTGGTCAAGAGGCTCTCTCAAGATAGGTCGAGTTAAAAATATGCCTTTTATTAACACATTTCAGCATTTATGATACTGATCTAGAAAGAGCTAATCTAGCACTGCTGGGAAACCTGGTGACATAGAAAAAATCATCCACTTTCCCGAAGCTGTGTTTTTGAAGTCTCTTCTTCAGAGAGCAAGCTCACTGTTCTGCTATTAGTGACAAACAAGAAAAACGAATAGAACTTCCTGTGTCACAAGGAAAAGCAGTCAACGAAAGATCTGAGTGCCAGCAACTTGCCCTTGAAACTTCACTTCTTTTAGAGAACTGTCTGGAGGACTGTCACATAGGCCGGGGTTGAAGGGTGAAGCAGTTCAGGCCTACATCTACCACCGTATCTCTCAAAGGTGACATTTATATATCAGGAAATCTTTTAAAAACCATCTAGATCTATGGGTAAATTTCAAATCTACAAAGTTCAACTGGTTGAAAGTTTACTCAAATGCATTCCTTCATGCCTGTTTTTAAGCTTAATCCTACTGCTTTCAGGCTGACTCAGATTCATAGAGCTAAAATCATTACCATACTTCCCCCAACGACTGGTAGTGATATTTGATTTCATAAGCTGAGACCGATTTTTATTTAACTCACTGTTTTTAAAGAGCTTGACCTGAAAAATCAATATCCTATGATGAAAATATTAAATTAGTGTTCTCAAATACATATCATAAGAGCAGTTGACCCCACTGAGGCAAGGTCATATCAAAGTAGTACACTGAGTTTGATCCCAGAAAAATTTTAAATGAGTATATTTTTAAGATATCAAAGCCCAGCAAAATTTTCTAGGTCAGTGGAAATAGCTCTTTTCTTTCTCTATCTCAGAAGTGAAACATTTGACATCATGTAAGTAGATGTTACAGAATATCGTGTTGAAGAGCCCAGATTCTAGAATCCTACTACAAACTTCAGACCTTGGCTCCAGTGTGTGGCCACTGGACTTTGAGAAATTTACTTAATCTCTCTGCACCTTAGTTGTCTCCTGTGTAAAAATAAGTAAAAAACAGTATTTACCATGTGGGATTTTTGTGCGTATTAAGTAGAACAAAATTGAATCCTGTCAACCAACTGGAGTCTGTACTGCATGCTAATGTAGTGTATGTAAAGATGCCGTGGATTTTTAAATTTCGGGGGAGAGTTGTATTTTACACACATGCATTCTGTAGTGGAAATTTAGGAAACTGTGCACTGTGTATTGCCATGCAGGATGTTATTGGTGATATCAAGGCTGCATAGACAACAGGAATACTGTCTCAAAGACTTGTAATTGCTTGAGTCACAGAGGTTCTTGTGAATCCATTAGGATAGAAGATACTGACTAGAGTTGGTAGATCTGTGATAGTGTGTAGGAAATCTAAACAGTAATATCAGAATATATAACTCAGAGTCCTTACACTTGTGAGAGATCTGTGTCTATAATTTCCCCATTGATGACCAGCATGTATTTTTTTTAACTTCTTTTTAAGTGGTAGCTATTCAAATCTGCTTGTTCACCTCCATCTTGCCTTATATTCTCTCTGGATATAAATATCTAGCTTATATCTGATGAAAAGTGTTTTCTGTCCAAATTATTCAGCAAGGGTATTGGCTTGAAGCAGACTATGACACTTCTAGGGGACTTTGATACCTCATGACCCAGGATATCAGATTCATCTTTACCATTAGCTGTCCCCTAAAAGTACCTTGGTGTCAGGAACCAAGATCATGAGAATGTTTAGAAGGATGAAGTGTAATTACCATCCGTCCATCCACCCATCCATTTATCTATCAATCCATATATCCACCCATCATAAATACTATTGCATATAAATCACTTACAATACTGAATGGCACAAAGTAAGTACTAAATAGCTATTAGTTATAATTATTGCCTATGATACACATATATGTTTGGAGGAAAAGAGTATCTTGCTTTCTAATTTAAAGTTGTACAATAAATGTATTGCAAATAATACAAATAAAAATATATAATCACAAGTATTGCCACCACCCATATTAAATATAGTTAATATTTAGACATATATTTTACCACTTGGAATTTGTTTGCCTATTTATTTCCATTCCTTCCTTCATCAATGTCATATTTTTACCTCTGAAGGAAAAACCCAAGGGACTTGAAAGCAGGCCAACTGACAGAAGGAGTTAAAAAGGGTGAGCTTAATGTTCTCTTACTGAGTTCACTCTTCAGCTAAGGTACCTCTCCTCCTGTAGAAGTGAGAAAGCAGAGCAAAAAGGAGTTGAGTGTGCATCTCCGAAAGCTCTCCCCATGGCAGCAGAATGAAGGTCCCTTCCTTTCCTTCACTCTCACTCCAGTAGTTACAGGCTGAATTACGACCCCTCAAAATTCATATGTGGAAATTCTAACCCCGAATACATCAGAACGTGACTTTGTTTGGAAACAGGACTGTTGAGGCTGTAATTACTTAAGATGATGTCATACTGGAGTAGACTGGGTCTGTATAAAAAAGGGAAATTTGGATGCAAATTGACACACAGGGAGAATTCCATGTGAAGATGGGAGGTATCCTGCCACAAGCCAAGGAAGGAAATACTAGAAACTCCAGTAGAGGCCTGGAGCACATCCTGCCCTACTACCTATAGAAGGCACATGGCCGTGCCAACACTTTGATCTCAGACTTCTTACATCCAGAAGTGTGAGACCATAAATTTCTTTTTTTCAGGCAACTCAGTTTATAGTACTCTGCTAAGGCAGCCCTAATAAAGTATCACAGTAAACTATGGGATTAATCTCTCTCCCCAACATTGCATAAAGTATTCTGGATCTACTTGGCAATACATTTCGGATATTTTTCCGTATCAATAGGTATGTGTATATGTTATTTCTAGCAGTTTTAGTATATAGTTATTCCCCAAATTAAAAAATATTAATCTATTCATAAAAATATAGCTTAGTGTAATAAGTTGTCTCTAACTTACATTAAAGATTAACTTCTGAAGACTACTGACTTTATAATCTGGTTTAGATCTGAAGCTAACTGGTGCTCATGTTAATTTTCATAGCACCTGCTTTTACATATGTTATAGTTAAATTCTTAACTAGGCTAACTTATAAAAACATGACTGAATAATTTAACAAAGAAATTAACTATAATCCCTAATGGCAGTTCTTTTTTGTATATTTACACCTAGTTTTTACCCATATGCATATGTATTTTACATATTTCTAATTCTGATATACATATATACAATGTTCTGTAATTTATTATTTAATATATTAAAGCATGTCCTGTTTTCATATTACCTTTATGAAATATTTTGAGCTACCATAAAATACTCTATAAATTAAAATGTATATGCTCTAAGTATTATTGATGAACAATTCCCCATTATTAAACATTTCCTTATAGCTTTAAGCTTTTGGAATTTATGCTGCAGTACCCATGACTATTCTAAATAAAGAAGAATATCTATTTGAAGAATAGATTAAAGGTTATGACATTTTGTTGATTTCCAATAATTTCCTTAAGGACTATTTATAAGCAAAATAACAGTGAAATTGACAAATTTAGTATGGCAATTTAGTCTTAAAATTAGCATAAACCAGTAGGATAGAAAACAGTAATATAGGGGTAAGATTCAATTCTAATGCTAAATTTTAATCATAAGAATTCTAATTTTCTAAATGTATTGTGTACTGTATCATTTGAATGCTTTAGCTGTTCATATGAACCTCAGCTTGCCTCATCTCTGCAACAACATATTTTGTCTTTGAATCCCTGCCAGTTGGTACTAACTTCTTTTCAGAGATGTGTCTTGAAAAAAAAAGGAGATTTTTCCCAGTTCAACAGCTTCATTATTTTTTCCCTTAATCTCCACCTGAGATAATAATCTTGAGAACAGAAGTATTTGGAAATGCCCTAGGTATAAATCCCCAAAGAAATTCAATATAAGAAGTCCATGTATTTACACTAAAAACCAAACTTTGAGTTTTTGTCCTTCACCACATAGGCCTGATACAAAAATCAATAAGATGTTCTAGTTTCACAAACATGATTTCTTTTTATCTTTCTTCTTCATAAAGAAAAAGATGTGAAATTAGTTTTATAAGTAAACAGATTCCCAGCTTTTCTCTCTGATGCTGAACATCTACATACTTCAAAGATGATATAGAATCCTTGAGATAAAATAGTGTGGATTTTTTCCTTCTGATAGCTGATATGAGTGAATGAAAGCAGTTTGCGTCAAGAAATGCTATTTTTGCATACTGTAAATTGCCACTGATCACTCAACACTTGTGGCTTAGAGCTAGGAGGGAACTTAGAGTTATTCTACTTTTTTTCCTTGTAGATCCAATAACTGTATTGAGAAAATGTCTTCAAACAAATACAGATCGTCTGTTAAATAAAATTAAAGTGGCAGAGGAAGAGATAATCTGCCATAATCTGCGTCATCAGTGTGTGTACCAGTGAATATGTTTTGAACTAACTAAGAGATGATTAGAAAAATTGAGCGCTATAAGACGCATCCAAAGAAGCCAGCCTAAGTTACCAGCCATTCAATTTTTTGCCTCCTTTTGGAAATTTATTTCTTTTATGACTAGTAATAAACTGGAGGGTAAATGCAGTTACATTTTAAAATGTATCACATCAGAGTCTGATTACCTGGAGCTGCATCAGGTTGTTTGGCACCATTCATTTGGGTTACCAACAGTTAGTTTAGAACCACGTGTCTCATGGGCACTGAGTCTTAATTCCTCTTGTAACAAAACAGAAAGCTGTCAACTGAGAGAGTAGAGGTGTGTGGTTGTAGAGCAGAGAGGAGGAAAGAGGGTGAGGGGTAAAATTGTATTTGTTCTGCTTCTACTCCAGATAGTGGATGTCACAGGATCCTACTTACTGCGGTAAATGGTTTCACTGGTCTTATAAAAAATGGCAGATGTTTCAGTGTGATATGTCCACTGTCTATAGAAATTCTGAATGTGAATATTTTCCAGACATAATATAGTAAAGTAGTTAATAAAGTAGCCAATTCCATGAACATTATAGTTTAATGAGTAATAGTAGGTCAAAAAATAGTCAAGGCCAATTACAAGGAAAAGTAGAGTTTTTTTGTAACAATGTTTCATGTATTTCATTATTCTTGATCCAAGCTTTATATAAGTAATTGAGACTCTGTGCTTACTTAACTTTATTTTCCTGTTAACAGAGTGGATATAGATAAAAGAATAAAGTCGGAAGAAGGGATATAGTTGATAATGTCAATTAATGATTGTACCCATGATAATTTATTTGGGAGTACGGAAATATTGAAACTGTAAATTAAGATTATGAAGCATCTATTTTGCAAATGAGGAAACTGAGACTTACAAGATTTTTTCTTTAACTTGACCCCATGTCTTTATATTATCACCTAGTAGCCTTCTAGCTTTCTACAGCTATCTTCTGGGACTCTGGACCAGATTCAAGGTGTTTGGCGAATTATTTGTTTGTACACTTAATTTCCTGGAGTGAAATGAGGGTATATAGTATTAAACCACCTAGTCATTTATGTATTTATCACTTTTCTATGCCAACAAAACTTCTCAATGTATACTATTAACTTTATTTTGCAAACAAGTCAAGAGAAAAATACTTTCTTTCCATATGAAGGAATTGGACAGGATAAGCAGGGTAACAGAGAATCCCCAAAGAACTTAGCATCAGTTTCCTTTTCCTGAAACAAGTACAATAGAAGGTAAACTTCGGAATTTTAAGACCAGTCACTGTTCATGACACTCTTCATCCTACATTTGTCACATATAATTTTCTTAGGCTACCTGATATCACCTCTCCCAGACATTTGGTTTAAAATTAATTGTCAGTCAATGGCAGAGGGTAGAGTCACTTAAATTTGCTGAAGCAAGCACAGTACCATCTACCAGAGTACATGTCAGCTTGTTCTCAGAATGCCAAGGGCAAAAATCTGTGCTGAGGGGGGCTGTGCGGGTGCCACTGTGTTATAGGCCTCCTTCAACTCTTAATTAGCCTGCAGTGAGCAGAGACGTCCTCTTGATTGGCTGCCCACGATGCCATTAGGCAGGGTCACTGACTTTGGCAACTCTAATACTTATCTCTGTAGAATTGAGTTGTGACACTAAAGGGCACTGCACAGGTGTTCCCAAGTATTTAAAAACAGCAATGTGGAGACAACACGGTATGTCATTAAAACTATCAGTGTATACAGTGACCGGTGCAGGACACACTCCCTGTAGGTAGCAAACTACTTTGGGGTCAGTTGCACTGTGCTCTTTGCTATCTAATCCCACTTGGGTGACATCATTTCTAATTTTAGCCTAAACATACCAGCAGGTAAAATGATATGAGGAGTAATTCTTCTTGATAAGATCAGCAAGGGTGCTAGAAGTAGACTGGGGTGAAATAGCCACAGCTGACTGACCTCTCCACCACGAGCCTTATCTCGTGGATGAGTAAGAAGCCTGCAGCTACGTTGGAGAATCTCTAATAGTCAGACAAGCGAAACAGGCCTTCGCAGACCCAGGTTAAAAGGTTTGATTGTGACATATGGTTTAAGGCCAAAGGAAGAGAAGTAGCAAAAACACAGTAGCAGAGGAGCGGAGACCAAATCTCTGTAATGAACTAGCACTAGAAAATCTGCAAAGAAAGAACATAAACAAGAAATAATCTCCCAAGCACAGCACTTAAGCTTCTGCATTTTCTTTTTATTCCTAACAGCGTGCCCAGCAACAGCCGATATAGTACAAATTTCACTGTATGTCAGATTGAGAGCTCCAGAAGGTTTATTTCTGCAGGAGATTAAGATACAGATATTTCTAGATTAGTTTCATGATGGCAAGATCAACTCCCAGTATGAGGTCTCTACCATCATAGAGATGCTTTGTGGCACTTTTTCTTCTCTCATACATGAAGCAGGAAAATTGCCTCTTGGGTCGAATGGGAGAAGTCAAAATGTAGTCTTATTAGGTGTCCCGGGGAGTGAGTGGCATGTTTCCTGGGCTGGATAGCAGGTCAGGAATTAGGAAGGATTCAGTGTTCTCTGTGGAACTGGGCAATCAGAAGACAGCTGACCACACCTGTGTTGTACCAATGATAGCCTTGAAGAGAAACATTTCCACTCTTTCTTTTATTACTACAGTGAATGTGCATTAGGAGAGCTGGAATGGAAATCATCAGTATTAACACAGGCTAATCTTATGAAAGGTCACAGCCACATTATACACGTGGATATGTTGAAGGACGTGCCACAATAAATCCACATAATTTATATTACTCTCAGTTGCTCTGGGAAACCTGTGTTTTTGTCAGTTATACAAAATGTATGGTTCACTGGCTACCATTAATTGGAAAAATAAGGCAGGATGTATTTTGACCTGCAAGGGGTAGAACCCTGATCCTATTGCAGCTGTAGTAAAGAGCTAAGCACCTAATCTGCTGTTGGAAAAAGTCATCTGGCAAAGACAGGGCTGTTCACTTAAAGCATTCAGATTCAGAAGCAACAGTTTAAAATAGAGCCCAGCCCAGAGCCATTTGATAAACAAATAATAAGGGAGGCAGTCCATGTGTAGTTAAGTGTTTCCTTCCTAGTATTGGGTTCCATTTAGTGGGAGCCCTGGGATTTGGGGCCTGAGAGGGTATAACAGTGCATAAGGGCTTAACTCTGGACTTGACTATGTGGAGATGTTAGGGGCCACTTGTCACTGGTTGACTTCAGAGCTTCATCGATTTGGCTACAGAAGGGTTAATAGGGAGCCCATGTAAGACAGTTCTTTTTTTTTTTTTTTTTTTTTTTTTTTTTTTTTTAACATCTTTATTGGAGTATAATTGCTTTACAACAAAGTGAATCAGCTATACATATACATATGTTCCCATATATCTTGCCTCGTGCATCTCCCTCCCTCCCACCCTCCCTATCCCACCCCTCTAGGTGATCATAAACCACCAAGCTGATCTCCCTTCTTTTTATGGCTGAGTAATATTCCATTGTGTATATAAGTGCCACATCTTCTTTATGCATTCATCCGATGATGACACTTAGGCTGCTTCCATGACCTGGCTATTGTAAATAGAGTTGCAATGAACCTTTTGATACATGACTCTTTTTGAATTATGGTTTTCTCAGGGTGTATGCCCAGTGGTGGGATTCCTGGGTCGTATCGTAGTTCTATTTAGTTTTTTAAGGAACCCCCATAGTGGCTGTATCAATTTACATTCCCACCAACAGTGCAAGAGGGTTCCCTTTTCTCCACACCCTCTCTTTATCGTTTCCTTTGCTGTGCAAAAGCTTTGAAGTTTCATTAGTTCCCATTTGTTTATTCTTGTTTTTATGTCCCTTTCTCTAGGAGATGGGTCAAAAAGGATCTTGCTGTGATTTATGTCATAGAGTGTTCTGCCTATGTTTTCCTCTAAGAGTTTGATAGTGTCTGGCCTTACCTTTAGGTGTTTAATCCATTTTGAGTTTATTCTTGTGTATGGAGTTAGGTTTAGGTAGTTTTATTCCTAGATATTTTTTTGTTGTTGTTGCAATGGTAAACGGAGTGTTTTCTTAATTTCACTTTCAGATTTTTCGTTATTATTGTATAGGAATGCCAGAGATTTCTGTGCATTATTTTTGTATCCTGCTAATTTACCAAATTCATTGATTAGCTCTAGTAGTTTTCTGGTAGCATCTTTAGGATTCTCTATGTATAGTATCATGTCATCTGCAA
>NW_020173397.1:4103804-4104736 GCF_003031525.2 Neophocaena asiaeorientalis asiaeorientalis | reverse complement strand
TTCACCACTGAGGACGATGTTGGCTGTGGGTTTGTCATATATGGCCTTTATTATGTTGAGGAAAGTTCCCTCTATGGCTACTTTCTGCAGGGTTTTTATCATAAATGGGTGTTGAATTTTGTCAAAAGCTTTCTCTGCATCTATTGAGATGATTCTATGGTTTTTCTCCTTCAATTTGTTAATATGGTATATCACATTCATTAATTTGTATATCTTGAAGAATCCTTGCATTCCTATAATAAACCCCACTTGATCATGTTGTATGATCCTTTTAATGTGCTGTTGGATTCTGTTTGCTAGTTTGTTTCTTAAGGTAGGATTGTATTGCTATAAATTTTCCTCTTAGAACTGCTTTTGGTGCATCCCATAGGGTTTGGGTCGTCGTGTTTCCAGTGTCATTTGTTTCTAGGTATTTGTTGATTTCCTCTTTGATTTCTACAGTGATCACTTGGTTATTAAGTAGTGTATTGTTTAGCCTCCATGTGTTTGTATATTTTAAGATCTCTTCCTTTAATTGACATCTAGTCTGATAGTGTTGTGGTCAGAAAAGATACTTGGTACGATTTCAGTTTTCTTAAATTTACCAAGGCTTGTTTTGTGACTGCACATATATGGGTCTTGTTTTTGTATCCATTCAGCCAGTCTGTGTCTTGGTGGGAGCATTTAATCCATTTACATATAAGGTAATTATTGATATATATGTTTGTATTCCCATTTTCTTAATTGTTTTGGGTTTGTTATTGTACGTCTTTTCCTTCTCTTGTGTTTCTTGCCTAGAGAAGATCCTTTAGCATTTGTTGTAAAGCTGGTTTGGTGGTGCTGAACTCTCAGCTTTTGTTTTTCTGTGAAGGTTTTAATTTCTCCATCAAATCTGAATGAGATCCTTGCTGGTTAGAGTAATCTTGGTTGCAGGTTTTTCTCCTTCATCAGTT
>NW_020173397.1:4103319-4103578 GCF_003031525.2 Neophocaena asiaeorientalis asiaeorientalis | reverse complement strand
ACTCTTTCCTTTTGCATATTAGGGAAGTTTTCAACTATAATCTCTTCAAATATTTTCTCAGTCCCTTTCTTTTTCTCTTCTTCTTCTGGAACCCCTATAATTACAATGTTGGTGCATTTAATGTTGTCCCAGAGGTCTCTGAGACTGTCCTCAGTTCTTTTCATTCTTTTTTCTTTGATTTGCTCTGCAGTAGTTATTTCCACTATTTTATCTTCTAGGTCATTAACCATTCTTCTGCCTCAGTTATTCTGCTATTGAT
>NW_020173397.1:4101422-4102178 GCF_003031525.2 Neophocaena asiaeorientalis asiaeorientalis | reverse complement strand
CATATTAGGGAAGTTTTCAACTATAATCTCTTCAAATATTTTCTCAGTCCCTTTCTTTTTCTCTTCTTCTTCTGGAACCCCTATAATTACAATGTTGGTGCGTTTCATGTTGTCCCAGAGGTCTCTGAGACTGTCCTCAGTTCTTTTCATTCTTTTTTCTTTGATTTGCTCTGCAGTAGTTATTTCCACTATTTTATCTTCTAGGTCATTAACCATTCTTCTGCCTCAGTTATTCTGCTATTGATTCCTTGTAGGGTATTTTTAATTTCATTTATTGTGTTGTTCATCATTTCTTGGTTCCTGTTTAGTTCTTATAGGTCCTTGTTAAATGTTTCTTGCATTTTCTCTATTGTATTTCCAAGATTTTGGATCATCTTTACTATCATTATTCTGAATTCTTTTTCAGGTAGACTGCCTATTTCCTCTTCATTTGTTATGTCTAGTGGGTTTTTACCTTGCTCCTTCATCTGCTGTGTGTTTTTCTGTCTTCTCATTTTGCTTATCTTACTGTGTTTGGGGTCTCCTTTTCACAGGCTTCAGGTTTGTAGTTCCCGTTGTTTTTGGTGTCTGTCCCCAGTGGCTAAGGTTGGTTCAGTGGGTTGTGTACGTTTCCTGGTGGAGGGGACTAGTGCCTGTGTTCTGGTGGATGAGGCTGGATCTTGTCTTTCTGGTGGGCAGGTCCACATCTGGAGGTGTGTTTTGGGGTGTCTGTGGTCTTATTATGATTTTAGGCAGCCTCTCTGCTAATGGGTGGGG